>NC_053022.1:179810179-180026405 GCF_003073215.2 Triticum urartu | reverse complement strand
AGACCGATACACACCTTGAGGGCTACTGGCTATATATCTCGGTAGAGAATAAATTGCACCAATAAAAAATATTGACAAAAAATCGGCCCATAGTCGGGGTGGTGCACCACCTCGGAAGCAGTCCGGCATAAAGCTCGGGCGCTAGTGGCTGGCTCCATAGAGGGCATTTCCGGCATTAAGCTCGGCTAAACTCCTTCAACTTTTTTGAACCAAGGTGATATGACACCTCGGATATAGTCCGGCATTGGAGCCTGGACACAGTCCGGCGTTGGAGCTCGGATATATTTCGGCGTTGGAGCTCGGATATACAGTCCGGCGTTGGAGCTCGGATACATAGTCCGACATTGGAGCTCGGATACATTCCGGCGCTAGAGCTGGGAAGCGGTCTGGCGTTGGTGCTCGGCTGCAAAAGATACCTCGAATGCAGTCCGGCGTTGGAGCTCGGACGTAAGAGGACCCTGCCTCCCGGGAACAACTTCAAACCCGTGGTGTGGCATAAAAATAAACAAGGCATTGATAAAGGCCGGAAACTTAAAAGGGCTCCTCGGATACCCGACGTGTAAACTCGTCGAATGCATTTCGGCGATCCTCAAGATCGAAGATAAAGAAGATTTGTTGAACCAGTTTTCAAGACCGGCAACCAAAGATGAAGAACAGTTCAGAAGAATCGAGGAGCGTCCCTAACTTGAAGACCGGTTCGGGGGGCTACTGACGGTGTCCTGGACTAGGGGGTACTCACCATGTCGTCTCCCGATCTATTAGATTGGGCCGAGGACCCCCGTGGCCGTATACTCATGGGCCAGTTCAGACGGCTACCGCATACAAGGAAGATTCCACAAGACTTGGCGATCAAGACAAGGACTTCTCCCCACCGACGTATTCGGCTAGGACTCTTGTTATCCTAGGCCTTCGGTGCATTATATAAACCGAGGCCAGGCTAGTCAATAGATATACAATATATACAACAATCATACCATAGGCTAGCTTCTAGGGTTTAGCCTCCTTGATCTCGTGGTAGATCTACTCTTGTACTACCCATATCATCAATATTAATCGAGCAGGACGTAGGGTTTTACCTCCATCAAGAGGGCCCGAACCTGGGTAAAACATTGTGTCCCTTGTCTCCTGTTACCATCCGCCTAGACGCACAGTTCGGGACCCCCTACCCGAGATCCGCCGGTTTTGACACCGACAACGACCAGTGGTGGCCCGAGGTGAGCCTCCTTCTCCTCACGAACTTTGCAATCCCATGCATTTTCTCTCCCTGCACTAGATCTGTACTCCCTCTTTTCTTGTTTTCCTACCTTAATGTTGCCGTCTCTGCCTTGTGAAACAGAGCCACACTCTGATGAAGCATTCACGCAGTTCATTGCGGCAGCAGGCCCGGGAAGCCGCTGCCATGCGGCTGCTGACCTCATACTCGATGCCACCCATGCCGACAACTGGAGCGGGAGCGGCGGCGAGGTGTGTTGCCAGAGGGACGCACATTCAGAGTTCGTACGCCCCGCAAAACCTCATCGGGGCGACCAGCAACTGGAGCAGTGAGCGCATGAACCTTCTTCGTAGAACTGGTTTGGGTGGGCTTCTTCAGCTTAGGCATGTCGAGAATGTTGATAGGCAGCGTGCACCCTGGCTCTTGTCGCGCATAGACCCCGACACTATGTTGCTAGATGCAGGAGATGATGTGTTTGTGCCAATAGATGCTCGCGCGTGTGCTAGAGTCCTAGGTTTGGAGGAAGGCGACATACGTATCCCGTTGGGTAAGCCACCGAGCAGGCCTGCAGTCTTGGCTAGGGTTCATGCTCTTCTTGGCACGGGTATAGCTAGATCAAGTAATGTTCCGGCGCAGAGGGTGTTAGCTATCCTAGAGGAGGCCATGGTTGGGGAGGTAGATGCTACAAGGGAACGGAAGCTGTTGGCGGCATACACAATGTATGCCGGTGCAGTCTTCCTAGCCCCGCGACCAGCCTCGGCTCGTGTTCCAGATGAGTTACTTCCTGTTGTTGAAAACCCAGACCGTATAGCCGAGTTTGACTTCTGTAACCTGGTTGTGGACGTCCTCCGTGAGGGTGCGAGGGAAATCAGGGAAGCGCTGCTGCACCACCCGAGTAATGTTGTGCTTCCAGGATGCCTCATGGTCCCCCTGGTGCGTACAAGTTTTACTTCTCCTGTACTACAACCAGCAAAAAAATTACTATCTGTTCTCATGTGTGATACTGCTTCTTTTGGCATGGTTGTCCTCTTTTGCAGTTGCTCTTCTTGGACGCCAAGGAGCATGGTGTTGACGCCCTTGAGAGCCTTCCTGGGCCACGAATCGCCATTTATGGATCTTCGCTGATGAAAACCATGCCGGCCAAGCACTTCCCGACTCATTTGTTCCTTGGCGGCATGCTTGCGGTAAGGGGAAAGTCATCTTGTGATGTGCTGAACATTTTTTTGTGGGAGTTTTCTTTTGCTAACAGAACGATGGATGTGCAGATTGGGGGCGACGAAGCAGCCCAAAACCCTTTGCCTCCGCCCCATGCTGCCCCAACATCGCCAGACTTGGGTGCTGGGTCATCCTCACACCCTGCTGATGGAGCAAGTGATGCTCGTCGTAGGCTCAACACGCAGGTAGTTCATATTCCACCCACCGTGCCTTGTTCCCCGTCTGCCAGTGATTGATGTGCTTGTGAAACTTATTTATCATGCGAGATTGGTTTCCCTGACTCTCACCTCGCCTTGATTGGATTTCCTTGACACAGATCACCCGCGCTGCGGCTGCGGCCTGGTCTCTGACTTTGGAAAGAACTAAGCTTGGTGATGATAAAGATTTAGAGTGCATGCAAGAATCATTCCGCATACTAGATCTCCAGAAGGAAGCAAAGATGGGGGAGATAGTGAACATGGCGAGCGAGCGACGCCAGAAAGAACTGGAAGAGATGCTTGACATGTTTGTGGCTGAAATATTGCACTTACTGTCATACGGCCCTGGTACAGATGGTGCAGAATGGTGGAGGAATGCTTCTGAGAGGTTCTTGTCGCTCCCTCCAGGGGATCAAGGTCTGTGATCTGTGGATTTTGTTCTAGTTTTTTCAATATCTGTGTTGCATCTTAGATAAAAATAGCTGCAAGTTTCCATTGCTGAAAAATATATTTCTTTTAGTGTGGTAGCAGGGTGACAGGGTGTTTGTAGAACTTTTCTTGTGCAATCTAAAACAGGGAAAAAGGGAATAAAAGAAAAATAAACAAAACATGCATGGTGCCATTTTGCTGACGAGCACAACAAATACTGTCAACACTTCCTATGACCAAGAAAATCGCCTTCCTCTGCATCCTAGTGATATTTCGCATCCTTGTTGTTTTGTAGGGAGAGAGGACATGGTTGCTATGGCACGCACAACAGCATCTGCTATACAGAGGACGACAATCAGCAACTTAAACATCCAGACAGGTTAGATGTTTTTGCCCTTCATTACCTGAATGAATTTCATTTCTATTTTGCAACATCGCATAGCTGGGCTGACCTGACACGACATTGGTGTTCTTCCTATTTCTCCAGGCGCACACATTGAGCAAGTGGTTGAGGAGTCGGGCATGGAAGGCAACAATGGCGAGCCGGGAGCACCTACTAGTGAGGGTACTATCTATGTACATCACCGGTCCCAGTTTTCGATATAAACTATTGGCATGGGGGGGGATGCAAGAATATTTATGGGAAAATACTAAAAAAATGCATATTTTGGGCTATGAAAATGATCATGCATGAGACATGAATGTTGGTTGTATTGCGTAACTTGACATCAACTCTGTGTGCTTTTGAACTGTATCCAGCGGCGCATGACGGACATGCTAATGCTGGGGTTGGCGTGGAAGCCGGCAATGGTGAGCCTGCATTGGTTTCAGTCGAAGGTGAACTTTCATCTAGATTTGCATCACATGTTGCCGCCATTTATAGATTGTTTAGATAGACAAAAATACGACCCGGCATTGATTCCTTGCCAGCTACAAGCAGATGGTGTCAATTGTATGTCCACGATATCCAACTTGAAGATGGTATCATGTAAAAAAACTGCCCAGATCGCATCTGGCCTTGTGATGTGCATTATTTTCGATTGCATTCTGTTGCAACTATGGCCAGTGATGAAAAAATGTATCTTTTTTGTTTCAGCTTCCCGTTTCTAAAAATTAAGGCTTACTTTGCCTGACGCATTACTATTGGTCGCATTCTGCTGCAGCTATGGTCAGTGGTGAAAAAATATATCTCTTTTGTGTTTCAGCTTCTGGCGGTAGCAACCATCATGGTGGGAGTGCAGTGCAGGCACCCATGCCTCTGGCCTTTAGGCGTCCGTCAACTGAATATAGCAGCGATGATAGTTCTTCAGGTTATAAACCATCGATACTAGACGAGATGTCTAAGCAAACATTTTTTGCATAGATTGTAATATCCTGTTTTCTAAAAAATGCAGATGATACTACAAGCAGCAGTGATGATGATATTGTTGATGTGGATGATAGTGATCTCTCTGGGAATGCAAACTACCATTAGATTTCTTCAGATGATGAAACTCCTCGCCAGATCATATGGCTGTCAGCTAACACTCCAAGACGCAACCTAGCAATTGGTGGGCCAAGCTTTGATGAATCACCAGGTAAAGGGCATTGCTTGGTTGGTATGCTAAAGCAACATTTCAAGAGAACTTGCTGCAGCAGCAAAAAACCATAGATTTATTTACTAGTATGCGTTTGTTTGCAGCACCTGCTGTGGCTGGTCCTGGAGTTCAAGCTCCATTGGATGTAGCTCCTGCTGTTGCTGCTCCTGCTCAACCAGACAATGTAGCTTTTGGGTTGTCCCCATTCCAGCTTGGTTTGGCCCATGATGAGCCAGTTGCATTTCGTTGGGTCAATTTCTGTCAGGATGCATTGGCTTGCCGCAATGATGAGCTGTTCATGTAAGTTCTCGCTGCACATATCATAATGATCTAGCCTTACAACCAAGGATTGGAAAAAAATGCATCTAAAGAATCCTGAAAATAACATAATTCTTGTTATTGACACCCATATTTGTGTCTGGCAGGGACTGGTTTATGCATAACGTGCCGTGGGAACTATTTATTGATGGTACAAAGATGGTGCAGAGTTTCCGCGAAAATGGAACCATGACTTACTACACAGTAGACGTTGGCGTTAGGATGTTTAACGAGAAGGAAGTTGATATGATGCAAGGAACAGGGCAGCCTGTGTGGCGCTGTTTGACACTGGCTAACTTTGCGGTTAGTTTCATCAAACAATAAACTTCTTGCTGTTCTTATACTAGGCTACTCCTAAAAGAATTTCTGTGCATGTTGCTATTGTCTTCAGGTTCAATTCCTCACGACTCCAGGAGAGTATGATATGGAAACTGCCGTTAGTATGTTCCTGCCAGAGAAACTGGCATACTCTGTCAAGATGTGCCACCTGGTGAGCGCCTGCAATCTACTTTCTCATGTTTGCTGTTCTGTGCTTGTAAATCAAGTCATACTAGGTTGGCCGCTATTTCTCACTAATTCACTACTTGGTTTCGTTGTTTGTTGTTTTATAGATAATGGCACCTGTGTTGCTGGAAGATTCAAGGGCATGGTGCCTGTACATGTTCGATAGGCAGCGAAAAGTACTGACAGTACTTGACCCAGTTCATAATCTCCAGGATATAGACATGTTGGCTAGGCTCCATGCTCAAAATGCAGAGCTGCTGCTCGAAGGACTCAAGCTGGTTGGCCAAACGCTGGCAGATGGGTTCACTATCAACAGGGCTGAATGGGACATTGAGTACAACCAGGGGATGCATGTCCCTTGCTCTATGTGAGTGCATACTCCTCTGTTCTATTGTTCGATGCAAGACATGCTGGTAGATTAACAACCCTTCTTTCCTGTAATTTTTCCATGGTTTCAGAGAGGAGTCCGGGATTTACATCTTCCACTATGCCAAGTTCTTCACTGGAGAACACCTTGTAGAAGACATCGATGACGTATGCCTCCATTTGCAGATTGTTTGTTTTATCTTCCATCTTGATTTCACAACAACATTTTCCCCTGATTTGTCTTGTCTTGTTTCGATGCGGCAACTAACAGGATGGCCTGGTCATTCTGCGCAAAAGGATGTTTTATGACATGATGGCGACAAGGGGCAACGTTGGCGAGAAGCCTGGCTTTATGCTGACCGGCTGATCGTCCTGAGTTGAAATCTGGACTTGAATAAAATTGGTGCGAACATGTTTGCACATCGGCCTGCCTGGAAAGAGTGAGCTTTCCTGACTAAGGTATGTAAATTACTTTACTTTATTGCTAAACGTGTTAGCCATAGTAGTAGAAGTAATAGTTGGCGAGCAACTTCATGGAGACACGATGATGGAGATCATGGTGTCATGCGGTGACAAGATGATCATGGAGCCCCAAGATGGAGATCAAAGGAGCTATGTGATATTGGCCATATCATGTCACTATTATTATTTGATTGCATGTGATGTTTATCATGTTTTGTATCTTGTTTACTTAGAACGACGGTAGTAAATAAGATGATCCCTCATAATAATTTCAAGAAAGTGTTCCCCCTAACTGTGCACCGTTGCGACAGTTCGTTGTTTCGAAGCACCACGTGATGATCGGGTGTGATAGATTCCAACGTTCACATACAACGGGTGTAAGACAGATTTACACATGCAAACACTTAGGTTTTCGTAGTAATTTCAAAAAAAATTCCTACGCACACGCAAGATCATGGTGATGCACAGCAACGAGAGGAGAGAGTGTAGTCTACGTACCCACGCAGACCGACTGCGGAAGCGTTGACACAACGTAGAGGAAGTAGTCATACGTCTTCACGATCCGACCGATCCAAGCACTGTTACTCTGGCACCTCCGAGTTCTTAGCACACGTACAGCTCGATGACGATCCCCGGGCTCCGATCCAGCAAAGCATCGGGGAGGAGTTCCGTCAGCACGACGGCGTGGTGACGATCTTGATGTTCTACCGACGCAGGGCTTCGCCTAAGCACTACAACGATATGACCGAGGTGGAATATGGTGGCAGGGGGCACCGCACACGGCTAAGGAACGATCACATGGATCAACTTATGTGTCTAGAGGTGCTCCCCGTATATAAAGGAGCCAGGGGGAGGGTGCGCCGGCCAGGAGGAGGGCGCAGGAGGAGTCCTACTCCTACCGGAGTAGGACTCCCCCCCCAATCCGGTTGGAAATAAGATTCCCCGAGGGGGAAAGAGAGAGAGGGGGGCGCCACCTCTCCTTGTCCTAATAGGACTAGGGGAGGGGGGAGGTTTGCGCCACCTTGGGCTGCCCCTTTCTCCTTTCCACTAAAGCCCATTAAGGCCCATATGGCTCCCGGGGTTCCGGTAACCTCCCGGTACTCCGGTAAAATCCCGATTTCACCCGGAACACTTCCGATGTCCAAATATAGGCTTCCAATATATCAATCTTTATGTCTCGACCATTTTCGAGACTCCTCGTCATGTCCGTGATCACATCCGGGACTCCGAACTAACTCGGTACATCAAAATGCATAAAACTCATAATAACTGTCATCGTAACGTTAAGCGTGCGGACCCTACGGTTCGAGAACAATGTAGACATGACCGAGACACGTCTCCGGTCAATAACCAATAGCGGGACCTGGATGCCCATATTGGTTCCTACATATTCTACGAAGATCTTTTATCGGTCAGACCGCATAACAACATACGTTGTTCCCTTTGTCATCGGTATGTTACTTGCCTGAGATTCGATCGTCGGTATCCAATACCTAGTTCAATCTCGTTACCGGCAAGTCTCTTTACTCGTTCCGTAATACATCATCTCACAACTAACTCATTAGTTGCAATGCTTGCAAGGCTTATGTGATGTGCATTACCGAGAGGGCCCAGAGATACCTCTCCGACAATCGGAGTGACAAATCCTAATCTCGAAATACGCCAACCCAACATGTACCTTTGGAGACACCTGTAGAGCTCCTTTATAATCACCCAGTTACGTTGTGACGTTTGGTAGCACACAAAGTGTTCCTCCGGCAAACGGGAGTTGCATAATCTCATAGTCATAGGAACATGTATAAGTCATGAAGAAAGCAATAGCAACATACTAAACGATCGGGTGCTAAGCTAATGGAATGGGTCATGTCAATCAATCATTCAACTAATGATGTGACCTCGTTAATCAAATAACAACTCTTTGTTATGGTTAGGAAACATAACCATCTTTGATTAACGAGCTAGTCAAGTAGAGGCATACTAGTGACACTTGTTTGTCTATGTATTCACACATGTATTATGTTTCCGGTTAATACAATTCTAGCATGAATAATAAACATTTATCATGATATAAGGAAATAAATAATAACTTTATTATTGCCTCTAGGGCATATTTCCTTCAGTCTCCCACTTGCACTAGAGTCAATAATCTAGTTCACATCGCTATGTGATTAACACCAATAGTTCACATCTTTATGTGATTGGTTCACATCTCCATGTGACTAACACCCAAAGGGTTTACTAGATTCAATAATCTAGTTCACATCGCTATGTGATTAACACCCAAAGAGTGATCATGTTTTGCTTGTGAGAGAAATTTAGTCAACGGGCCTGCCAAATTCAGATCCGTATTGTATTTTGCAAATTTCTATGTCAACAATGCTCTGCATGGAGCTACTCTAGCTAATTGCTCCCACTTTCAATATGTATCTAGACCGAGACTTAGAGTCATCTAGATTAGTGTCAAAACTTGCATCGGCGTAACCCTTTACGACGAACCTTTTTTTTACTTCCATAATCGAGAAACATATCCTTATTCCACTAAGGATAATTTTGACCGCTGTCCAGTGATCTATTCCTAGATCACTATTGTACTCCCTCTCTTAACACAGTGTATGGTATACAATAGATCTGGTACATAGCATGGCATACTTTATAGAACCTATGACTGAGGCATAGGGAATGACTTTCATTCTCTTTCTATCTTCTGCCGTGGTCGGGCTTTGAGTCTTACTCAACTTCACACCTTGTAACACAGGCAAGAACTCTTTCTTTAACTGCTCCATTTTGAACTACTTCAAAATCTTGTCAAGGTTTGTACTTATTGAAAAAACTTATCAAGCGTCTTGATCTATCTCTATAGATCTTGATGCTCAATATGTAAGCAGCTTCACTGAGGTCTTTCTTTGAAAAACTCCTTTCAAACACTCCTTTATGCTTTGTAGAATAATTCTACATTATTTCCGATCAACAATATGTCATTCACATATACTTATCAGAAATGATGTAGTGCTCCCACTCACTTTCTTGCAAATACAGGCTTCACCGTAAGTCTGTATAAAACTATATGCTTTGATCAACTTATCAAAGTGTATATTCCAACTCCGAGATGCTTGCACCAGTCCATAAATGGATCGCTGGAGCTTGCATATTTTGTTACCACCTTTAGGATTGACAAAACCTTCTTGTTGCATCACATACAACTCTTTTTAATAAATCCATTAAGGAATGCAGTTTTGTTTATCCATTTGCCAGATTTCATAAAATGCGGCAATTGCTAACATGATTCGGACAGATTTAAGCATAGATACGAGTGAGAAACTCTCATCGTAGTCAACACCTTGAACTTGTCGAAACCCTTTTGCGACAATTCTAGCTTTGTAGATAGTAACACTACTATCAGCGTCCGTCTTCCTCTTGAAGATCCATTTATTTTCTAGGGCTTGCCGATCATCGGGCAAGTCAACCAAAGTCCATACTTTGTTCTCATACATGGATCCCATCTCAGATTTCATGGCCTCAAGCCATTTTGCGGAATCTGGGCCCATCATCACTTCCTCATAGTTCGTAGGTTCGTCATGGTCAAGTAACATGACCTCCAGAATAGGATTATCGTACCACTCTGGTGCGGATCTCACTCTGGTTTACCTACGAGATTCGGTAGTAACTTGATCTGAAGTTACATGATCATCATCATTAGCTTCCTCACTAATTGGTGTAGTAGTCACAGGAACAGATTTCTGTGATGAACTATTTTCCAATAAGGGAGAAGGTACAATTACCTTATCAAGTTTTCTATTTTCCTCCCACTCACTTCTTTCGAGAGAAACTCCTTCTCTAGAAAGGTTCCATTCTTAGCAACGAATGTCTTGCCTTCGGATCTGTGATAGAAGGTGTACCCAACTGTCTCCTTTGGGTATCCTATGAAGACATATTTCTCCGATTTGAGTTTGAGCTTATCGAGATGAAACTTTTTCACATAAGCATCGCAACTCCAAACTTTAAGAAACGACAGCTTAGGTTTCTTGCCAAACCATAGTTCACACGGTGTCGTCTCAACGGATTTAGACGGTGCCCTATTTAATGTGAATGCAGGTGTCTCTAATGCATAACCCCAAAACGATAGTGGTAGATCGGTAAGAGACATCATAGATCGCACTATATCTAATAAAGTACGGTCATGACGTTCGGACACACCATTACACTATGGTGTTCCAGGTGGCGTGAGTAGTGAAATTATTTCACATTGTTTTAATTGAAGGCCAAACTCGTAACTCAAATATTTTACCTCTGCGATCATATCGTAGAAACTTATATTTTCTTGTCACGATGATTTTTCCAGTTCACTCTGAAATTCTTTGAACTGTTCAAATGTTTTAGACTTATGTTTCATCAAGTAGATATCCCCATATCTGCTCAAATCATCTGTGAAGGTCAGAAAATAATGATACCTGCTGCAAGCCTTAATATTCATCGGACCACATACATCAGTATGTATGATTTCCAACAAATCTGTTGCTTGCTTCATTGTTCCGGAGAACGGCGTTTTAGTCATCTTGCCCATAAGGCATGGTTCGCAAGCATCAAGTGATTCATAATCAAGTGATTCCAAAAGCCCATCAGCATGGAGTTTCTTCATGCGCTTTACACCAATATGACCTAAACGGCAGTGCCACAAATAAGTTGCACTATCATTATTAACTTTGCATCTTTTGGTTTCAATATTATGAATATGTGTATCACTACGATCGAGATCCAATGAACTTGTTTCATTGGGTGTATGACCATCGAAGGTTTTATTCATGTAAACAGAACAACAATTATTCTCTGACTTTAATGAATAACCGTATTGCAATAAACATGATCAAATCATATTCATGCTCAATGCAAAAACCAAATAACACTTATTTAGGTTCAACACTAATCCCGAAAGTATAGGGGAGTGTGCGATGATGATCATATCAATCTTGTAACTACTTCCAACACACATCGTCACTTCACCCTTAACTAGTCTCTGTTTATTCTGCAACTCCTGTTTCGAGTTACTACTCTTAGCAACTGATCCAGTATCAAATACTGAGGGGTTGCTATAAACACTAGTAAAGTACACATCAATAACATGTATATCAAATATACTTTTGTTCACTTTGCCATCCTTCTTATCCGCCAAATACTTGGGGCAGTTCCGCTTCCAGTGACCAGTTCCTTTGCAGTAGAAGCACTTAGTCTCAGGCTTAGGACCAGAATTGGGCTTCTTCACTTGAGCAGCAACTTGCTTGCCGTTCTTCTTGAAGTTCCCCTTCTTCCCTTTGCCCTTTTCTTGAAACTAGTGATCTTGTCAACCATCAACACTTGATGCTCTTTCTTGATTTCTACCTTCATCGATTTCATCATCATGAAAAGCTCGGGATTCGTTTTCGTCATCCCTTGCATACTATAATTCATCACGAAGTTCTACTAACTTGGTGATGGTGACTAGAGAATTCTATCAATCTCTATCTTATCTGGAAGATTAACTCCCACTTGATTCAAGCGATTGTAGTACCCAGACAATCTGAGCACATGCTCACTAGTTGAGCGATTCTGCTCCATCCTTTAGCTATAGAACTTGTTGGAGACTTCATATCTCTCAACTCGGGTATTTGCTTGAAATATTAACTTCAACTCCAGGAACATCTCATATGGTCCATGACGTTCAAAACGTCTTTGAAGTCCCGATTCTAAGCCGTTAAGCATGGTGCACTAAACTATCAAGTAGTCATCATATTGAGCTAGCCAAACGTTCATAACGTCTGCATCTGCTCCTGCAATAGGTCTGTCACCTAGCGGTGCATCAAGGACATAATTCTTCTGTGCAGCAATGAGGATAAACCTCAGATCACGGATCCAATCCGCATCATTGCTACTAACATCTTTCAACACAATTTTTCTCTAGGAACATATCAAAATAAACATATGAAAGCAATAACGCGAGCTATTGATCTACAACATAATTTGCAAAATACTATCAGGACTAAGTTCATGATAAATTTAAGTTCAATTAATCATATTACTTAAGAACTCCCACTTAGATAGACATCCCTCTAATCCTCTAAGTGATCACGTGATCCAAATCAACTAAACCATGTCCGATCATCACGTGAGATGGAGCAGTTTCATTGGTGAACATCACTATGTTGATCATATCTACTATATGATTTATGCTCGACCTTTCGGTCTCCGTGTTCCGAGGCCATATCTGTATATGCTTGGCTCGTCAAGTATAACCTGACTATTCCGCGTGTGCAACTGTTTTGCACCCGTTGTATTTGAACGTAGAGCCTATCACACCCGATCATCACGTGGTGTCTCAGCACGAAGAACTTTCGCAACGGTGCATACTCAGGGAGAACACTTCTTGATAATTAGTGAGAGATCATCTTAAAATGCTACCGTCAAACTAAGCAAAAATAAGATGTATTAAAAGATAAACATCATATGCAATCAATATAAGTGATATGATATGGCCATCATCATCTTGTGCTTGTGATCTCCATCTCCGAAGCACCGTCATGATCACCATCGTCACCGGCGCGACACCTTGATCTCCATCGTAGCATCGTTGTCGTCTCGCCAATCTTATGCTTCCACGACTATCGCTACCGCTTAGTGATAAAGTAAAGCATTACAGCGCAATTGCATTGCATACAATAAAGCGACAACCATATGGCTCCTGCTAGTTGCCGATAACTCGGTTACAAAACATGATCATCTCATACAATAAAATTTAGCATCATGTCTTGACCATATCACATCACAACATGCCCTGCAAAAACAAGTTAGACATCCTCTACTTTGTTGTTGCAAGTTTTACATGGCTGCTACGGGCTTAGCAAGAACCGTTCTTACCTACGCATCAAAACCACAACGATAGTTTGTAAAGTTGGTGATGTTTTAACCTTCGCAAGGACCGGGCGTAGCCAAACTCGGATCAACTAAAGTTGGAGAAACTGACACCCGCCAGCCACCTGTGTGCAAAGCATGTCGGTAGAACCAGTCTCGCGTAAGCGTATGCGTAATGTCGGTCCGGGCTGCTTCATCCAACAATACCGCTGAACCAAAGTATGACATGCTGGTAAGCAGTATGACTTATATCGCCCACAACTCACTTGTGTTCTTCTCGTGCACAACATCAACGCATAAAACCTAGGCTCGGATGCCACTGTTCGGGAACGTAGTAATTTCAAAAATTTCCTACGCACATGCAAGATCATGGTGATGCATAGCAACGAGAGGGGAGAGTGTTGCCCATGTACCCTTGTAGACCATAAGCGGAAGCGTTAGCACAACGCGGTTGATGTAGTCGTACGTCTTCACGGTCCGACCGATCAAGCACCAAAACTACGGCACCTCCGAGTTCTAGCACACATTCAGCTCGATGACAATCCCCGGACTCTGATCCAGCAAAGTGTCAGGGAAGAGTTCCGTCAGCACGATGGCATGGTGACGATCTTGATGTTCTACCATCGCAGGGCTTCGCTTAAGCACCGCTACAATATTATTGAGGATTATGGTGGAGGGGGGCACCGCACACGGCTAAGAGAACGATCACGAAGATCAACTTGTGTGTCTAGAGGTCCCCCTGCCCCCGTATATAAAGGAGCAAGGGGGGAGGCCGGCCAGCCCTTGGGGCGCGCCAAGGAGGGGGGAGGCCTCCTCCTAGTAGGAGTAGGACTCCCCTTTCCTAGTCCAACTAGGAAGAGAGAAGGGGGAAAGAAAGAGGGAGAGGGAGAGGGAAGAGGGGCCGCGCCCCCTCCCCTAGTCCAATTCGGACTCCTCATGGGAGGGGGCGCGCCACCTCCTGGTCTGCTGCCCTCTTTCTCCCCTCAGGCCCACTAAGGCCCAATACTTCCCCGGGGGTTCCGGTAACCCTTCGAGCACTCCGGTTTTCTCCGAAACACTTCCGGTGTCTGAATATAGCCGTCCAATATATCGATCTTTATGTCTCGACCATTTCGAGACTCCTCGTCATGTCCGTGATCACATCCGGGACTCCGAACAACCTTCGGTACATCAAAATATATAAACTTCATAATGAAACTGTCATCGTAACGTTAAGCGTGCGGACCCTACGGGTTCGAGAATGTAGACATGACGAGACATGTCTCCGGTCAATAACCAATAGCGGAACCTGGATGCTCATATTGGCTCCTACATATTCTACGAAGATCTTTATCGGTCAGACCGCATAACAACATACGTTGTTCCCTTTGTCATCGGTATGTTACTTTGCCCGAGATTCGGATTCGGTATCTCAATACCTAGTTCAATATCGTTACTCGGCAAGTCTCTTTACTCGTGTTCGTAATACATCATCTCGCAACTAACTCATTAGTTGCATTGCTTGCAAGGCTTAAGTGATGTGCATTACCGAGAGGGCCCAGAGATACCTCTCCGACAATCGGAGTGACAAATCCTAATCTCGAAATACGCCAACCCAACAAGTACCTTCAGAGACACCTGTAGAGCACCTTTATAATCACCCAGTTACATTGTGACGTTTGGTAGCACACAAAGTGTTCCTCCGGTAAACGGGAGTTGCATAATCTCATAGTCATAGGAACATGTATAAGTCATGAAGAAAGCAATAGCAACAAACTAAACGATCAAGTGCTATGCTAACAGAATGGGTCAAGTCAATCACATCATTCTCTAATGATGTGATCCCGTTAATCAAAGGACAACTCATGTCTATGGCTAGGAAACTTAACCATCTTTGGTTCAATGAGCTATCAAGTAGAGGCATACTAGTGACATACGGTTTGTCTATGTATTCACACATGTATTATGTTTCCGGTTAATAAAATTCTAGCATGAATAATAAAAATTTATCATGATATAAGGAAATAAATAATAACTTTATTATTGCCTCTAGGGCATATTTCCTTCACTATCCCCATTTCGCGGATTGTATCCTGGTATATCAGGTTTAGACTGCTGCCACCGTCCATCAGGACTCGTGTGAAGTGGTATCCATCAATTATTGGGTCTAATACCAGGGCAGCCCATCCTGCACGCCGGATACTTGCTGAGTAATCACGATGGTTGAAACTTATCGGTTGAGACGACCAGGGGCAGGACTCCGCGGTGATAGGCCCTTGGGCATATTTTTCTGGGAGTGCCATTTTGTTTCTTCCCTTGATCACGTGTAACACGTTTACTGTTTTGACTTCTGGTGGAAATTTCTTTTGTTCTCCAGTGTCTTGCTTGAGAGGCTCATCCTCGTCTTCGCTTGGTGTATCCTCCCCCTTGTGTACGTCGTTGAGCTTGCCGGACTGGTTCAAGACCCAACATTCTCTGTGGGTATGATTGGCTGGTTTGCCAGGGGTGCTATGGATGTGACATATTTGGTCCAGAATTTTGTTTAGGCTGGACAGTTTGTCTCTGGCGCCTTTAGAGGGCGGCTTTTGCTGACCTGCCGAGAGCTTTTGAATCCGGCGTTTACTGCCGTGCTCTTCGTGCTATCTTCTTTATTCCAGCGTTTGTTATTGCTGTTGCGCCGTGATTTCCCGTTTCTATCTCTAACTTCAGATGTACTGGGGTCGCTGGTGCTGCATCTGGCTAGCCAGCTGTCCTCACCTGCGCAAAAGCGGGTCATGAGGCTTGTTAATGCTGCCATTGTTCTCGGCTTTTCTTGGCCGAGATGTCTGGCAAGCCATTCGTCACGGACGCTATGCTTAAAATCTGCCAAGGCTTCGGCGTCCGAACAGTCGACAATTTGGTTCTTTTTAGTAAGAAACCTGTTCCAAAGCTTTCGGGCTGACTCTCCGGGCTGTTGAGTTATATGACTCAAATCATCCGCGTCCGGAGGTCGGACATAAGTCCCTTCAAAATTTGCCTGAAAAACGTCTTCGAGCTCTTCCCAGCTTCCAATGGAGTTTTCGGGGAGGCCTTTAAGCCAGTGACGAGCTGGCCCTTTGAGCTTCAGGGGTAAGTACTTGATGGCGTGGAGATCATCTCCTCGAGCCATATGGATGTGGAGGATATAGTCCTCGATCCAGACCCCAGGGTCTGTTGTTCCGTCGTATGCCTCTATGTTTACGGGTTTGAATCCCTCTGGAAATTCATGGTCCAGCACCTCATCGGTGAAACATGGGGGGTGTGCGGCACCCCTATATCTGGGTGTACCACGTTGTTCGGATGTTTGTTCTATTACATCGTATGCTGGGGCGCGCTTGCGTGGTCCATAGATGGATCTAGTTGTGTCGTCCTTTTGGTGCGAGCCCTCGCGTGGATCGCGTATTGTCTTGTGAGTGGCATTGTTTGCCGCTCTATGTTGGCCATGAGGTCGTATATCCGGCCAGGTGGCTGTTTTGATTTTTGGTTGTGGGGGGTCTGAGGCCTCCTCGTCGAATTCAGGTAGCAACTTTTGCTTTGGGTAGCTCTTGATGGGGCGATTGTCGCCGTACTTCGCTGTTGTGTTGAGTACTTTACTCCATCTGATTTGGAGTGTGTCCTGCGCAGCCTTGAGCCTTTGCTTCTGCTTTTTCAGACTCCTCGCAGTGGCAACAAGCCTTTGACGGGCATTCTGCTGCTCCGGGTGCCTGTCCGACGTTATGTTGTCCGGGCTATTATCTTTGACAGAATTGGTTTGTTCGGTTTGATTCTCCGTATTGCTTGGTTCGGCAATGGTTCGCCCTGCTCCAACGCTGGGTCTGTATGATCGTTATTTCTGCCGAGGCGGGATTTGGGGCGGCGCTTGCGCCGCCGCTTTGA
Source organism: Triticum urartu (assembly GCF_003073215.2). Taxonomy (NCBI): domain Eukaryota; kingdom Viridiplantae; phylum Streptophyta; class Magnoliopsida; order Poales; family Poaceae; genus Triticum; species Triticum urartu. The sequence goes on along the minus strand of NC_053022.1, from coordinate 180,009,372 downwards.
CTGCTTCTCGAGGGAACAAGCCTTCGGTGCGTCCTTCCGTTCCTTGTCGTCGTCTTCTTTTGGTGTGTCCACCATGTATACGTCATATGATGAAGTGGATGTCCAGCGCCCTGTCGGTGGTGGTTCCTCTTCGCCTCCCGCATCGTCGTCCATACCGTCAATGTTTTCGGAGTCGAAGTCGAGCATGTCGGTTGAGTCATCGACAGTGGCTATTAAGTGGGTGGTGGGTGGGCATCGAATTTCTTCATCGTCCGCATCCCAATCCTGTTGGCCATAATCCGGCCAGGGCTCTCCTGACAAAGAGAGAGACCTTAGTGAATTCAGAATGTCGCCGAAGGGCGAGTGCTGAAAGATATCCGCGGTGGTGAATTCCATGATCGCGCCCAATTGGATTCGATTGGCAGGGGCGCGGGCGGTTCGGAGTTAGAAAAAGAGTCCAGCACCTTCGAGTCATGGGCTGCGCAGAGGATTATGCTGGTGTTTGGATCGATCGCCGTTGAGATTGCAGCCCCTAAGGCGGTGTCTAACCACCTGTCCTCGATTGGCGCAGTTGGCTCCGAGCTAAGGGTCGGAACTGATGCGGGCGCAGCCTCTAGGGTACTGTTCGGTGGCAGAGCTAGGTCATACCCATCGTGACAGTGCGGCGCCCGGCTATGGCTCGAATCCATCGAAGATCAAGTCTCCGCGGATGTCGGTCGTGTAGTTCAAACTTCCAAATCTGACCCGACGACCAGGGGCGTAGCTTTCAATCTGCTCCAGATGGCCAAGCGAAATAGCCCGCAGTGCAAAGCCGCCGAATACGAAGATCTGTCCGGGGAGAAAAGTCTCACCCTGGACCGCATCGCTATCGATGATAGTAGGAGCCATCAAGCCTAACAGCGACGACACAGAGGAACTCTCAATGAAAGCACCAATGTCGGTGTCAAAACCGGCGGATCTCGGGTAGGGGGTCCCGAACTGTGTGTCTAGGCCGGATGGTAACAGGAGGCAGGGGACACGATGTTTTACCCAGGTTAGGGCCCTCTTGATGGAGGTAAAACCCTACGTCATGCTTGATTAATATTGATGATATGGGTAGTACAAGAGTAGATCTACCACGAGATCAGAGAGGCTAAATCCTAGAAGCTAGCCTATGGTATGATAGTATGTTATGGCTGTTGTCCTACGGGTTAAAACCCTTCGGTTTATATAGACACCGGAGAGGGTTAGGGTTACACAAGGTCAGTTACAAAGGAGGAGATATCCATATCCGCACTGCGGTACTGCCTAGCTTGCCTTCCACGCCAAGTAGAGTCCCATCCGGACACGAGACGAAGTCTTCAATCTTGTATCTTCATAGTCTAACAGTCCGGCCAATGGAGATAGTCCGGTTGTCCGGAGACCCCCTAATCCAGGACTCCCTCAGAGAGCTTTCATTCGGCTCGCCGAGGAAATGGGCCATACGTAATGAGAAATGGGTTGTACATTTTTAAAACACATCAAACCGGCAATTAGTTTCAAATATTTTTTTTTCATTTCAGGATTTTAAATTACATTAATTTTTATGTGTGGAGAATTTGTTGGATTTTATATTGATATACATTTATTTTTAAAATCAGTTTGAATGTGAGTCGAAATTTCAGGATTAAAAATAGTTCGGACCGCACCGAAATATGCAAAATTTCGTATAATTTTTTAACAGTTGCCACAATATGGGCTGTAATGCTAACAAAAAGAATACGGGCTCCAAAAAACCTTAAGAATTAGCAAATGGATTGTAAATTACTAGAAATAATGGCAGATGGGTTGTATGTTATTTTCCACATATTTGAGGCTTTCCTAAAAAAAGGTTGACCCGACACGTGGATGTCGCATCGAACGGGTGTCAGCCTCACCTCTGAGTGCTCCTCTGAGTGTTGGTCCACCTGTCAGCTGCCGGTGGCCACCGGGGGCAACTCTGGGCTGGCCTACCCGTACCTAAGACAATCTGAGTGTGCCCTGAGAAAGAGATATGTGCAGCTCCTATCAGGATTTGTCGGCACATTCGGGCGGTGTTGCTGGTCTTGTTTTAACCTATCGAAGTGTCTTGAGTTACCGAGATACCGAGTCTGATCGGAACGTCTTGGGAGGAGGTCTATTCCTTCGTTGACCGTGAGAGCTTGTCATGGGCTAAGTTGGGACTCCCCTGCAGGGATTGAACTTTTGAAAGCCGTGCCGCGGTTATGGGCAGATGGGAATTTGTTAATGTCCGATTGTAGATAACTTGAACCTTAATTAATTAAAATGAATCAACTGAGTGTGTTGCCGTGATGGCCTCTTCTCGGTGGAGTCCGGGAAGTGGACACGGTGTTGGAGTAATGTTTGCGCAGGTTGCTCTCTAGTTTCTCGCTCCCGCTTTGCCTCCTCTTCTCGCTCTCCTTTGCGAATAAGTTAGCCACCATACTTGTTAGTCGCTTGCTGCAGCTCCACTTACATTTTACCTTGCCATACCTATAAGCTTAAATAGTCTTGTTCGCGAGGGTGCGAGATTGCTGAGTCCCTGTGGCTCATAGATTACTGTATCACCAGATGCAGGGCCTGATGATTCCGCTCCAGGAGACGCGTGTGAGCTCAAGTGGGAGTTCGACGAAGACTCTCAACGATACTATGTTTCCTTTCCCGACGATCAGTAGTGGTGCGCAGTTGGGGGTGAACGGGACCGTTGTCGCATGTTGGGTTCTCTTTATTTTGGCGCCGTAGTCGGGCCATGAGTGTTTTGATGATGTAATGTTATTTATGTACTTGATTGACGTGGCGAGTGTAAGCCAACTATGTTATCTCCCCTTTATTATTCATATTACATGGGATGTTGTGAAGATTGCCTAACTTGCGACATATGCCTTCAATGCGATTATGTCTCTAAGTCGTGCCTCGACACGTGGGAGCTATAGTCGCATCGAGGGTGTTACAAGGAGCCTCACCTTGGACTCCGTGATCTGCTGCGCCGCCATGGCACCAGGTAGAAGCAATGGGGAGAGGAAGCAAAGGGGGCGAAATGGATGAAAGGCAATGCAATCTACGGGAAGGCGGAGGGAGCAGGGAATCTTTTGGTTTTTACCACGGTAAAACACCAGTCGACGACTTCTCACATCAGGGAGCAGTGGGTACAGGCGGAGTCATCGTAACTAATTGTTGTCGTGCCTGCTCCCGTCAATCAAAAAAAAATCATGCCGCGCCTACTCCCGTCAATCTAAAAATTAAAAATCATGCCGCACCCAAACACCAGAGCAACGCCGCGGTGGATATTTAAATTTACCTGCCGGCAAGTAGATAAAAAAGGGGTGAAAAAACAAATGTGGCAGCGGCCTAGCTAATCGTTCGAACTAGCCCAACTAGCTAGCCACCGTGCTTCACTGATGTACTCGGCGGAAAATGTGGTCTTTCGTAATTCGATGACTCATTTACTTGCTTCGGTGCTACGACCGAGGAGGACCCAGAAAACGCGCGGTAGGGCGTCCCACGTCAGGAAGAATATATGCTTGCACCACCCGGGAGGACCCTGAAACCGCGCGGTAGGGTGTGCCACGTCTCGGCACGGAGGACAAATATGCATGTAAAAATATACTGTATGAGACGTAGTACCTATGGTTCGACCTCGGGACCCAACCAGTCGGTCGGAAACACCCCACTAGCCACACAGCTTCATCATGCAAACGTGGCACGGAGGATAGATGTAGTTTGCTCCGTCTCGACCAGCCACAACGTCTCTTGTTCTAGGCGATTCTTCTATTTTCGAAGCTTTTTTTTAGTTGTAATAACACCACGGCAAGCTAGAGCCGCTCTTTGTGTGTGCCCGTGCAAAGGTTAGACGATGGAGAGAAGAGAGATTGAGATTGCAGAACTGGGACCCACCAGTAAGTGAGACAACGGTCATGCACGTGTTGACGAGGCACTCCCTCTACTCTACTCAACGCAAGTACTGTATAAAATCAAGTTATGGGACAAAGCCAACAATCGTTCATTTTTTCAGGCTATCGACTTACGCTTTGTAGTCCAGGTTGCAAGTTCGAATCTCGTCTTTCAGATTTGTTAGTTTTAGGTCCAAATTTGATTAATGACAAGTGGGACCCCGTGTGTTGTTCCGGTATTTCAGTGTAGGATGGTTTTTTTGAACAAACACTTTGTGCAGTTAGACAAGTAATGACACGAGTTACACGTTTTTTTGCAAGTTTACGAACAAAAATGACAGCGGCATAGAATATCACATCCACCCCGCAGCTTAGATACTATGGTGATACGAGTTTTTACACCGTTGGAAGTGAGATCCAATGGCTTGGGAGTAGTCTTTGTAATTATGCGCAATTTCCAAACTCTCAAGAGGTTTTTTTTGCAAATAAAACATTCGGGCCTCGTGTGTGCCGCTGCATCTTCGATCCAACGGCTCCCCGGTGCAAATATCAGGTGCTCCCCGTAGCTTAATTACCCGCTACAGTGATATGAGCATCTAGGTCGTATGACCAGTGATCAGATGGCACATGCGTAGTACTTGTACTTTTTGTGCATTTCCTAAACTCTATCAGCCGCATATTGCAAAAACATTCAAACCTCCTACTGTGGGCCGTTAGATCTCAGTGAACGCGTATCACCATAGAATCTACGATGCGGGATCACCTCATACTCTCTCGTGCGAGAAAACATAAGGTGTTATCGCAGCTTGGATGCTACGGTGATACAAGCTTGGAGGTCGTTTGATCTGAGATCCAATGGCATCTAAGCAGTCTTTGTGCTTGTAAGCAATGGCCGAACTCTTTTGGGGCTTTTTCGCAAAAAACCATTTGAACCACCGAGGAGGTGTTGGGTCACAAATCCAACGCCTCCGAAGAGCTTGTATCACCAAAGCATCTAAGGTGTGGTAGCACATGATATTCTTACATACAGGAGAATATGATGTCCTCCTTCATCTTAGATGCTACGGTGATACAAGCTTCGAGGTCGTTGGATATGGGATCATATGGCATCTAAGTAGTTTTTGTACAAATTGTGTGCAATTCTCAAACTCATCAAGGTTTCCTGCAAAAATATTAAGACACATCATGTGAGCTGCTATATCTCAGATCTACAAGCTCCAAGCAACTCGTATCAGCATATAGCATCTAAGGTATGGGGGCACATGATATTCTCCCAGGGAGGAGGGGTGGAGGTGCACAACCAATCGGTGGTTGGGAGGGTGGGGACAAATATAATCTAAACAACCCTAAACATGTGGTCTTTCATGATTTGACGACTCATTTACTTGCTTCGGCGCTACAACCGAGGAGGACCCAGAAAACGCGCGATAGGGTGTCCCATGTCAGGAAGAATATATGCGTGCACCACCCGGGAGGACCCCGAAACCGTGCGGTTGGGTGTACCACGTCTCGCCACGGAGGAAAAATGTGTGTGTAAAAATATACTGTATCAGACGTAGTAGAGTACCTATGGTTCGACCTCGGGACCCAACTAGTCGGTTGAAAACACCCCACTAGCCACACAGCATCATCATGCAAACGTGTCACGGAGGATAGATGTGGTTAGCTCCATCTCGACCAGCCACAACGTCTCTTGTTCTAGGTGATTCTTCTATTTTCCAAGTTTTTTTAGTTGTAATAACACCACGGCAAGCTAGCGTCGCTCTTCGTGTGTGCCCGTGCAACGGTTAGACAATGGAGAGAAGAGAGATTGAGATCGCAGACCTGGGACCCACCAGTAAGTGAGATAACGGTCATGCACGTGTTGACGAGGCACTCCCTCTACTCTACTCAACGCAAGTATTGTATAAAATCAAGTTATGGGACAAAGCCAACAACCGTTAGTTTTTTCAGGCTATCGACTTACGCTTTGTAGTCCAGGTTGCCAGTTCGAATCTCGTCTTTCAGATTTGTTAGTTTTAGGTCCAAATTTGATTAATGACAAGTGGGACCCCCGTGTGTTGTTCCGATATTTCAGTGTAGGATGGTTTTTTTTTGAACAAACACTTTGTGCGGTTAGACAAGTAACGACACGAGCTACATGTTTTTTGGAAGTTTACAAACAAAAATGACAGCGGCATAGAATATCACATCCACCCCGCAGCTTACATACTATGGTGATACAAGTTTTTACACTGTTGGAAGTGAGATCCAATGGCTTGGGAGTAGTCTTTGTAATTATGCGCAATTTCCTAACTCTCCAAATGTTTTTTTGCAAATAAAACATTCAGGCCTCGTGTGTGCCGCTGCATCTTCGATCCAACGGCTCCCCGGTGCTCACATTAGGTGCTCCCCGTAGCTTAATTACCCGCTACGGTGATTGGAGTAGTTGTGGGCCGAATGCTACGAAAATATAATCTAAACCGACCGGAATAAATGTCTACACAAATTAATCCAAGGTTGGAGTGCCCCTCGCAATGTAAATAGCTCCGGCTTTGCGAGGGATGGAGAGGTAGTAGCTTCAACGCGTGGAACATACGGTGTGAGAAAGCGAGGTCGATCGAGAGACATATAGATAGAGAGACAAAGTGAGTGTGGTCCGACATTCATTGAACAAATATATATGCTCTGGAGAGATATTGTCCGATTGAGCTTTTTGGCAAGGGTGAGGGCTGTAAGATAGAGCTTGAGAGATGATCCATTCAGAGACGTGTAGATATATTTTGTGCGTGAGAGGAAGCAAGGTCAACCGATCACATAGGGTCGCCGTGCGATCGAAAGAGTGAGATGGGTTGGAGAGAATGACCTAGATAGACGATGTGCGTGAGAGAGTATATAATGTGAATAGGTCGAACTGGGCTCAACACGGTGATATATCGTTTTTGTCCGAGAAAGAGCGAGGTTAATCGAGACATACGGAGAGAGAGAATGAGATTGAGTGAGCGTGGCCCACCATGAGGTCAAAAGAGTGGTGGTGGCTTGGATGGACTGACCTAGATAGACAATCTGCGTGAGAGAGTATAGAGTGTGTCGATCGAGGCCCGAACAGGGAGATATATCATTTGTGTGTGAAAGAAAACGAGGTTAAACGAGACGCAGATAAAGAGAGCGAGATTGAGTGAGTGTGGCCCGCCGTGTGGAAGAAAGAGTGAGACAGTCTCGAGGGAGTGACCTAGATATACAACGTGCGTGCGTGCGTGCGTATGCACGAGGGGTTGGGGGGCTAGATAGGCAATGCATGTATTTAGCGCGAGAGGGTGAGAGGGAGAGGGGGAGAGAGAGAGCTCGGCATGGGGTGCAATGGCTGGTGTGTGAGGTAAATACATTTGGTAACAGAGTGGAAAAAGGGGTTGTGTAGTTGAGAGACTAAGAGATCGAAACATGGAGAGAAAGAATGAACGTGTGTTGGAAACCGATAGCTTCCTAAGGTGGTTAGGAGAGGAAGATTGACCGATACAGGAAGTATGTAGGGTTTTTGTGGGGGGGGGGGCGCTAAAAACAACATTTGAATGTACATAGTACGAGACTTAATATCGATGTTTCAATTCAGTGTACATTGTAACATTTGAACCGAGGACCAGGCATACGGGTAATTATTTCGAATTCGTGCCATACTAAGTTTTGAAAAGTTGACATTGACTCAGTTTGTTGTGCTATTTTGTAGGTCATATGTTTGAATCCATCCAAAAGTTTTCTCACTACCATGGTGTTCATCATATACATATGAATTTGTATTAAAAAAGTAGCGTGGATACAGTGAAATGTTAAATACATGTTAGAATTGGAGATCGCTACGTGACACACACTCTAATTCAAATAACTAACTACGTGACACACACTCTAATTCAAATAACTAATTATGTGACACACACTCTAATCCACATTAGCGTGGGTACCGTTTCGATTTTTTTCAAATAACTCCTCATTAATTAATTTATAGTACTCCCTCTGTTCACTTTTATAAGACCTTGAAGACATTTCAGACAATGTGCAAAACAGTTCATTTTAAGTTGTCTGAAACGACTTACAAAAGTGAACGGATGGAGTATCTCATTTCGAATGACTAATTATTGCAAGGAAAACACGGGCATGGTAATACATACAGATTCGTTTGCAAATGAAACAAGATTCGTTTGCATTCTCAAATGTAGGCACACCAGGCAAACCAGGGTCGTGTTGGGGTGGACGCTGCTTCGGTGCCTTAAAGGCAACTGCCTTTGGGTCACTGACATGTGGGCCCGCCACCTGTTGGGCCCATATGTCATGGACACAAAGGCAGGTGCCTTAAGGCACCGAAGCATAGTCCTGTCGGGGTGGTCGCGTGTGTCGGACGGACGCATAGCACCCAGCCACCCACCCCCTCCCCCCCCAAAAAAAAGGAAGACGACAATATAAGTTCGCGCTTCCACGTTTCGCATTGAAATATCTAGCGGCCCCAATTCCAGCCCTGAAAAATCTCTCTTCTCCAGCGTCCCCTTCCGCGCCCAGATTGCTCAAATCCCTAATTCGCCGCCAACCCTCGAATCGCCCCTCGTCTCGTCTGTTTCCCCACCGTTCCCCACCTCTGTGCCGGACGACGATGACGAAGACGACGGTCGCGCTTCACCACCGCATCGGAGCTACCTCATCTACGCCCTCGTCCACCGCACCGGGTGGTCCACCGACAATGTCGGCCGCCGCAACCGACGTGCCTCACAGACACCGAGTTCCACCGCATCAGGTGCGCTTCACCGACGTCGTCTCCCAGCTCACCGGGGCTACTTCACCAAGCACATCGTCGCACCTCCGCCCCCTGAGGCCATTGGGGCTTCGCCAACGGTCTCGTCCACCGCATCGTAGCGCTCCGCTGCCACTCAAGATCTGCATCCGTGCGCAGCCAGCCAGTGCATCACCCTCAACGGCTCTGAAGTGACCCGCACTCTAGCTAGGCGAGCATGCCCAAACGCCGGCTCGAACTAGGTATCCACAGATCACTCCCTTGTGCATTGTTCCGACGATGTTTGGATATCCTTTCACTGCTCTCTTAGCTTACACGCCTATGCAACTCTGACCTTAACTCTTATTTCTTCTGGAGATATCATCTGAAACAAGCAAATCCATATTTTAGCGAAGCATGACGGTGCTACGGGATCTGGTACACATCCTGCACACCCATATAACCTTGTAAGTATCTGTCCTCCGGTACAACATCAAGGTCGATTCCTCTTATTTGATCAACCATTCGCCGTGTCAAAAATGCAGAGGGAGATGCAAGGAGCACAAGGCCTGCACATCCAAGCAAGTGGTAACATGCACTTGTACATGGAAGATCCCAAGCACAAGCAGAGCTGCAGTGAGCCTGTACAACGAGCTAGCGTAAGTCCTTGCATTTCATTTAATTTGTACTGGCATTCGTGTATGATTTGTGTGCAGTGGCTGATCCACGAATTCAAGTTACCAAGGGTGAACATTTAACTTAAAAAATACGAAGGCACTTGCACTCCGGAAATCAACATAACTTGAGAAATGTGAAGCTACATGCACTTTGAAAACCAGCTAATGATCCAAAGTAGTTCAGATTATAAACACTAAATGATGCAAGCACCAAAAAACACAAAATGCAACATGGTGTACAAGGACTACAAACATGGTATGTACCTGCTTGAATTATTTGTTCTCTGGCTGAAAATATCGAAGTGTAATTGCACGTATAACCAGTGCGCAAACTGCATATCAATATATCTATCCTGCACAAGTATGCCAATAGTTTCAAACAACAGATTAGAAAAGTATTTATGCTATGCTGTCATGATACAGGGACTTTCTGGTAGATGGCCTCGACGTTTCCTCAAGCTATGAAAATGCACTATAATTTGCTTGTCATCAATACCTGCAAATCTCTGTCTCTCTCAACATAGTAGATCATCATTAGACACTAAATCCTTCAATGAGTTTGCAAAATGCTTGCATTAGATCCCTCATTAGACACTATATGTTCATCATCAGGAGCATGTAAAATGTTTGCATCAAATCCTTCATTAGCAGTCTGTTCATTAGACACTTCAGGCTCAAGAACAACATGAGCTTGTATGTTTGCACCGGAAACTTGATTAGATACATCAGATTCAGTCAGTTCAGTATTGATTGGGGGAGTTATAAAATAAGTAGAAATTGGTTTCATTTTCTCATAGATTCCCTACATACAAGCAGTTTTACAACACCGTCAGGTTTAACTATTGGCCAGAAATTGAAGAGTTGAATTAGATATAATCAGGGATGTGATGTACCTTCTCGTTGCGCATGCTACTCTTGCAAGATGCGACTGTCCGTTTGTGCAAGCTCGATGCCATGCCCGTGCTGCCGCCGCTGCCTCCCACGCAGGCTACACCCAGGGTTGGATCTTCATTACCTTGTCCTTCTGTTCGCTTGAAGCCCGGCGACCGCCCTCCAACGAGGGCGCGAGGAATTGCTGTGTCGGTCTGCCTAGCGGTGGCTAGGTTAGAAGTGAACCAGACTGGAGGCTGGAGCGAATGAATTGGGATTTTTCCTGCTGTCGATCGATATGGGAGGCGCTCGTTTGGGCCGCGAGCCTGCTATAGGGCCTGCCTTGCATTGATGTTATTGGCCCATCCAAATTGAAACATTTTTCTTCATTTTATACATTGCCTGCTCGTGCGTTGGGACGAACAAAACTAGCATGGGCCAACCTGGACGACTCAAACTAGGTGCACACTTTCCAGCCACCTGAGGCGGCCGCCCATACCAGCCCCTATGGTGGCGTCGCCCCTTTTTGCGTGTATGATTGGATAGTGAAAAATATTCCAGTGGCGCTTTTGATTTACCCACAGAATGGTTGAATTGCTTGTTTCTACGAACTGAGTTCGCCAATAGTGTGAAGGATTCCAGTCTTTTCATCCTATTGTAGATTGCTTAGGTCTCGATATGCCAAAAGTAATCGCATGAAATATACAGTAAAAGCCAGTGTGATGTGTTTGGCTACAACTAGTCTGACTACACGTCCTCATATAACATATCAAGGACGCACCATCTTACCAGATTAACCATTCGACTTACCCATGCAGTGTGGGAAGAAAGAAGTATTGGGACTGCGTATCCAAGCAATTGATGCCATGGACTCCTTCGTACAACCTTGTAAACGAAAAAGAAGTTGCAGTGTGCCTGTACAAAGAACTAGTGTAAGTTCAGTTACCTGCTTCTCAGAATTTTAGTTAGCCACTTATTGCAAAATTGTTCAATTACGTTGCTTGGCTTAATTTAGTTTGCTATTGAATACATAATGGCACAGCCTGTTAATCATATTGTAGACTGCGCCTATCTATGTGTTTGATACTTACTGTTAAGAATTACTTGTTTGCCTTAACTTAAATATCTACTTGTTTGTTTAACTGCTTTGCTGCTGCAATAGCGGGTTACAATGATGTTAATAATTACATTTCAGCATCCAATTAAAACTCTTTAATTCCTTGTTTGTTTAACTGGTTTGCTGTTATAACTCCCAGTTGAGATGTTTTGCTAACTTCAACTTTTCTGAATCCAATCGGAACTTTAATGGCAAAACGGGTTAGCCCAAGATCAAAGAGCAAGGTCCCCATGGACGTTGCGTCATCCCACAGCAGTGGCACCGGCCCAACATTATGAATTGCCAACTGCTGATGCTCTAGAGGCTAAACTAGTGGTAGAAAGAGATTCTGCTTCTGCACTTAGAGATGAAGTTGACATGTTGAGGAAGCAAACAACACAATCACAAGCAGTACTCAAGACAACCATTAAATATTTGGTGGATTTCAAAATGAAGCAAGCTGAGACTGACCAGATTGTTAAGGTCCTGAAGGAAAAAAGGAAATTAAATTCCTACTTGGTAAATCATAGGTGAAATGTTCTTTCCATAGTTGAATAACCTTTGTGTTGTCTGTTCATGTAATCAATCAAACCATTTGTTTTAGAGATCATGTAATAATTTTTTTTCTTTTTTGTTTGTAATTTTATTTGAGCACAAGTCTGTATTAATTGATAAGACTCGGAGACATTTCATTTGGATTGCTGTGCCAAACCTACAAATATGCCAATCGGGCTGAATGTGCATTCAGCAATTGTAGTATAGATGGATCATAAGTGGCACTCATCGGAAAGGGCCAAGATGCTGGCTAAAAAAAGGATGCTGTTGTAGCCAAAAAAAAGTACAGCGGCCTGGCTTATGTATGTTAGTTGATATTATTGATCCATATACTCCATAAGTGTTTATATGTCTGTTAGTTCCGTACATTCTTGGTTGATTGACTCGGTATTTGAATCTTGATACATCGCTTGTGTACATATCTAAATGGGAGTACACATTATGCTGCGTGTGACATTTGAGTTGGACATGAAGTGTTCCAAATATTCGAATTCACCTTAAACTGGATTCTAGTTTCTGAATTTGAGTATCGGCATTTCTAAACCATATTCATATATGACAGTGGAATACATCTTTGCCGTCCTTTTGAAGATATATAAAAACACATAGAATGGTTTATACAGATTCATATAGGAATACAAAATGGATTCGAATTTAGTTGCCAGGGTAAACGTGGATGCTTATTGTCCCAAAATTCGAAAGAAACAGCAAAATGTCCACTCCCACATCGGCTGCCCGAAGCCAAGTGTTTGGGAGATGGAAATTACTGTCTACCGATTACACGGACAATCCATCGGCCCGATTTCCACTGCTCTAAATAGGGGTAGGTTAGTAACTTCAATTAGACGTGACACGACTGCCACTGAGCCCATTCCGACATGGTGGGCATCAAACATGGGCGGCAAAACTCATTTGATTCAAGCTCGTCCGAAAGACCTCTGTTTCTCCCTCCATTCCCCATTCATACACGGTGGGCGGAAAAACACCCTCTCCTCGTCCGAAATAGATGTGGGCTAATATTTTAAATAGGGGCAGATGTGTAACTTCCATCAGACGTGACACAACCTCCCTACCTGTCAGCCCCGTTCATACACCGTGGGCGCCAACCGTGGGCGGCAAAACACCCTCTACTCGCCCGAAATAGTTACCGGCAAATATTTGGGAGATGCGAGATTACCGTCCTATCCCCAACTGACAAGACGTCCAAATTTGAAACGGGGAATAAGTTCGTAACTTTCCCATATTTCAGACAGGCGCGTCCCAAAAACATGGTTCCCCATACCTCTCCCTCCATTTTCCCATTCATACACCGTCCGCGCTAGAACACCCCATTCCCACACCAGCCTCCGTCCGCCACCCCATCCATCGCCGCCGTCCTCCACCACATCCATCGCCACCGACCTCCACCATGCCGGTGCGCCTACCAAGACCGCGTCGTCCACTGCTAGAGATGGACGTTTCTCATCCACGGCAACAGACCAATAGCCTTGCATCGCGTCCTCTCGCTTCATCAGCGCCGTCGTCCTCTTTGCCGGGGCCGCTCACACGACCTTCTCTTCCACCGCAACGGGACTTATCCCCCGATGCACCCGTCTACCGTCGCAGATCTGCTTCAACACCGCCGACAGCCATCGCACCCCCGATGCCTACACGGCGCCGCAAGAGAGGTGGTACTTCATATCTCCTCAACTTTTTGATCTCAACCAGAAAATAGATCTTAACTTGGTTACTCTACTTTCTTTCCAGCTCTTAGAATTTAGTTCTTAGTTCGAAGCAAACATTGGATGCTAAATATCATTTCTCCGGTTTGCACCTTCAAATCTGCCATGGCACAGCCATAATACGGTTTAATTGATCATGCTTAGGGTTTAATTGATCATGTTGGTTCCGTGGTGGTTTCTTTAATACAAATCAGAGGGGAAACCCTCTTTTGATAGAAAATATATGCTTAGAGTTTCCCCCTTTTATGATCACTATACGATCAGAGTACATGCTTCATGTCATAATAACACTGCTCCACCCATCAAGCTAAACAAGCTTAGTTGTTCAAATACGAATCTGATATTATTAAAACAGAGTTGTTTAATTGGTCAGCTAAATGTTCCTAAAGTAGTTTCGAAAATGCATGTTCGCCGCTCGGGTGTGTATCTCTGTGTGTGGTCTGGTCAACACGGTTGGGGAGGTGAACTTTGCATATGCAGGGGTTTATAGGGAGACAATCTCCGAGTTGAAACCGCAATGCATTCCATAGATAATCTGACTACTTTTTATGTTTTCATGAATCTCAGATTCTGAACAGCATCATAATGATTATGAGCTTGCGCGCATGAAAAGAATAAAGCAGAACAATGCCATGGCTGTCAAACTTGGCATTAAGGGACTGAAATCAAGTCTGGATGCAATGCAATGCAAACACTCTCCACCTACAGATTCATAATCAGAATATGATCCTAACAGTGATTTTGAGCTAGAGGGAGACCTAAGTCAATGTAGCTCCCTAGTGGAGGAGTCAGAGGAAGATGCCTTATCTTATTCACCCATCAAGGTACTTGCTCTAACTTTCCAAGGTTACCTTGCTCGCACATATCTTGCAATTGATGCTTTGCATTGCTTCTACTTTGTTGAACTGCCATTAGCTTAGTTTACACATCGTGTATGTGAACACGCCCTGCCTATCCATTTTCAGTACATATTCCATCTGTCATCATACCATATTTATCCATTCAAATGTTGTTCTTGTGTATCAGACGTTCAAAAGGAAGAGGGCGAATGCTGATCATGGAGGAGCACAAGCAAAGTATTTGGAAAAGGTAGTGGAACCTCATAAATCAAATAGCCCATTAGGTGTAGTTGCAATATCACCTGACCCACAAAATATCCCAGCTCTTGCAGACTCTAGCCGTACTACACTGGTCATTTCTGATGCCCCAACTCAGCAGACCCCAACTACAGCAAACAGTATGATTATGCCAGTTGACATAGCTCCAGCTGTACGACGCAAAACCCCCATTCCAGCAAAGAGTACACCAAATCCAGTTGCCAAAACCCTTTTCGAACCAGAGAGAGCCCCAATTGCAGCAAATAGGACCCCTGTTCCATTTCTTCCCAGTTTAGAAGACGAAGTTTATGTTGTTGTCAGGAACTTTGTGCGCATCTTTCCTTCATGGAAAGATTATACCGCAGACACAGAACAATTTCCAGTCTTCCTCCGCAACTTACGCGTAAGTAATGTACTAATATTATTCATGGTCATTACTGCATATGTTTCTGCTGACAGAAGACACAAGATTTCATTCTTTTAAATAGGCGAGGCACAAACTAGATTGTGATGATGAGCAAGGGTTGGTTGCGCTTTTCAAGCACTCGTTGATGAAGTATCGTTCCTACCTGAGGCAAGCGCACTTTGATGGCAAGCCTCTGAATGAAATTTCTGTAAAGTCTCCGGTGCTACATTTATCCGATGGTAACTGGAATAATCTTGTTACACATTGGTCTCGGCTGTAGCGTAAGGTACTGTGTATGATATCACATCACAATTTGAACTACATTTCTACATTTGCCTTAATGTCTCACTTGTATCAAAACTGTTAGCAGAAGAACATTCGTTCTCAAGGGACCACAGAATCTCGCAACTATACTACACACTACATTGCTCTTGTGAGTACCTCTTGCCCTGTATGACCATACTTGCTTTCATAGCTGTTTGATTATGTAGCATCAGTGCACATGTTAGCCTCGTAATCGTCCATTTGGTGGACATTATAAGATCTGTATGGACTCTTACATAAATTTAGAATCAACCCAATGCTTTTGAAGAGGTTTAGCTCTGCAGTCCTCTTGTA
Organism: Triticum urartu; assembly: GCF_003073215.2. Lineage (NCBI taxonomy): Eukaryota > Viridiplantae > Streptophyta > Magnoliopsida > Poales > Poaceae > Triticum > Triticum urartu. Next base: position 179,993,731 of record NC_053022.1, on the reverse strand, counting down.
AGGACTAAACGTGGTCTATCACTGTACTTACATTAACAGCTACTCCCTTCGTCCCATAATATAAGAACGTTTTGTACAGTACACCAGTGTTCAAAACACTCTTGTATTATGGGAAGAGGGATTGGTTCATTTTGCAGCATTCTGCATCTTATCTCCCTCGCCCACCATTTACTAAAAAAGATCAGATCTATATTTAATCTTACCAACAAGTAGAATACACAGACAATGCCAGTGCAGAAGTGTAGTCCATTTCTCTTGTTAGTACATTTTGTCCTGTAACGCTTGTACTTCCAGGGATTGGTAGTTGATTATGTAGCATCAATCTACATCTTATCTTCATTATCCTCTATCCCTTCCAGTATTATCATATCTATAATTACTCTCTACAAAATGTAGAGTACATGCAATGCTTATGAAGAAGATTCTGTGCTGAAATTCTCGAGTTATCCTTCCCTTGCCATGGAGAAGGGCATTATAAAGCCGGTGTTAACTGTTAATGTAAGTCAGTCCTTCTAAAGCCTTTATCCTCAACTGATGTTTAATTTTCTCATACTCCCTATCGTTTACTGCTGTTTAGTTTGCTGTTTATACCAAAATGCATGTTCGTAAGAACCGTAAGTTCTAAGTTTTACTTGTAAAACCAAATTCCTTATTCATACCATGCACATTACTTAATACTCCCTATATGTATGCTTGTTTTTGTGGATCTATAATCCAGTGTGTGGTGAAGCAGCCCACGTTTGCACCTTGTCATCTCCTGTTTTATCTTACTGATGTGGCTGGTGATATGAACAACATGCCATGCACATTATCCAAAATAGATACAATGACTTTCTTTGCCCTTCATCTATGCTTGTTATGTTGACATGGTAATCCAGTAGTGTGGTGAAGCTCCTCGCATTATGAACAATGCCAAATTATGCTATTGATATTTTGAACATACTCTTTATTTTCTAATTTGAAATTGGATAGAATTGACAGAACAGTTATCATCTTTGTTTATACACGTGCAAAACCTGTCATCTCACTGCTTTGTTTCAGGGTGATATGCCTGATGGCATAAGTCTGCTGAAGGCTATGAGACAAACCCAACATATATTGCAGCAAAGAAGGCAAACCATCTTGAAGATAGCGAAACAACCCCAAAGTATTGTCTTGATGCAGTGTTCAAGTTACTTGAGACTAACAGTCAGACAAGCTCACAGAATTCGTTGTCTGAATCAGTTCGACTTCTTCAGTCCCAAGTTCTAGCAGAAAGGCATTCTGCAACTCAACTTCGACTTGAAGTCCTATCTCTAAGAAAGATTGCGGAGAACACCAATGAGAACCTCATCGCTAAATAGCTACACTTGGAAGCTATTACCGACATGCTAGGCCGGTCTCACAGCCTTGCTCAGCAGCTTGCGCAGCAGTTCCCCCGCAAGGCTAACCTTTCTTGAACTGTCTTGGAAGTGGTCTCGGTTCAGTATTATTTTGTTACGCTGCAATGGTGCCCAGTTTTTGTAATCTGCTTCTTCGTTGCGCTTTATGATCACTGGTGGCGAACTTTGATGCCCAGTGGATGTAATATACCTTAAATCCTTTATTGTGTAGTGTAGGTTTATTCTTAGTTACTATGCCGTAATTTCTTTATTGTATAGAGTAGGTTTGTTCTTAATTCCTACTAGTTACGCAGCAGCCCGAAATGAACCCTGGCCCATGATTGTGCGAATCAAATCACGGGCTTTTAACAGGCCAAAATTGTCTGGGTCCTTGTTTGGCCCAATCAGATATCGGCTGCGAGCAGGCCGGATGCAAACCGGGTCGTAGTTAGGTCCAACTATATGACGGGCTTTTAACAGGCCCAAATTAATATAGGGCCGAAATGTTAAACGGGCCCTTAACAGGCCAAAACTAATATCAGGCCGAATTACTAAGTGGGCCTTTAGCAAGTGGGCCCAAAAGCATAGTGTCCAGTTGACGGGCCGAATCTGATATGGGCCATAATTGAGCCCAAAGCCTCTTAAAGGGCCGGACCTGATCTGGGCCGTAATTTGGCCTAGAACGTGGTAGGCTTTTAATGGGCCGGATCTCATATGGGCCACTATTAGGCCCGGAGCGTGGCAGGCCATTAATGGACCGGATCAAATATGGGCTGACATTTGGCCCAAAACATGGCAGCCAGTTAATGGGCCGGCCGGCCTACTAGGGTCCTCAAAATCTTGTGGGCCTACAGCTGGGCCGGCCCATTAATGTCGGCGAAATCTCATGGGCCTTTAGCTGGGCTGGCCATTATGACCCACAAAAGAATCTTGTGGCCTTTACCTGGGCCGGCCCATTATGGCACAAAAAAATCTTGTGGGCCTTTACCTGGGCCGGCCCATTATGGCCCGCAAAAACTTGTGGGCTTTAGCTGGGCCACCCATTATGGTCCGCAAAATTTCGTGGGCCTTTAGCTGGGCCGGCCCATTATGGTCCCGCAAAATCTTGTGGGCCTCTAGTTGGGCTGGCCCATTTAAACTTGTTGGGTCATGCACGTGTCGACGTATCATAGGCGCCTTCTGTTCTAGTGAGTGGATGACATCTGTCCCAACGATGAGCCGACACATGTTTCCTCTAGCCAATGATGATTTTACATGTGGAAAATCCCCATTGGTCGGCTTGTTAACGGGTTATCGGATTCAAAACCCGACCCAATTGCTTCACGGCGTTCCGTTACGGTGGATGCCACGTGTCGGTCACCCTTGACGAAAGCACTTCTGTGACGCACAATTTTATCGTCATGGAAGTGGACACTTCCGTGATGTTAATTTTGGTAATGTCATGGAACACTTCTACGACAGCAACAGGTATGACTATCTTGATTCTGTCATAAATTTGTCATGGATGTACATGCATGACAAAAAAAGCGACCTACTGTGACAAACACGTATCATCACGGAAGTGTATTTTTTTGTAGTGCATGGAACTCATCAACACCGTCACCACACCGTCGTGCAGTCGGAACTCATCTACTACCTCACCCCTCTTGCTGGATAAAGAAGGCGAGGACCTCATCGAGCTGAACGTGTGCTAATCACGGAGGTGCCGTACGTTCGGTACTTGATCGGGACAAATTGTGCAGGTGTACGACTACGTCAACCGCGTTGATAAACGCTATCTCTTTTCGGTCTACGAGGGTACGTAGACACAGTCTCCCCTCTCGTTGCTATGCATCTCCTAGATAGATCTTGCGTGATCATAGGAAATTTTTTGAAATACTGCGTTCCCCAACAGTGGCATCCGAGCCAGGTCTATGCGTAGATGTTATATGCACGAGTAGAACACAAATGAGTTGTGGGCGATAATAGCCATACTGCTTACCAGCAACGTCTTACTTTGATTCGGCGGTATTTTTGGATGAAGCGGCACGGACCGGCATTACGTGACCACGTTCATGAGCCTGGTTCTATAGACGTGCTTCGCACACGGGTGGCTAGCAGGTGTCGGTTTCGCCAACTTTAGTTGAATCGAGTTTGACTATGCCCGGTCCTTGTTGAAGGTTAAAACAGCACACTTGACGAAAAATCATTGTGTTTTTGATGCGTAGGTAAGAATGGTTCTTGCTAGAAGCCCGTAGCAGCCACATAAAACTTGCAACAACAAAGTAGAGGACGTCTAACTTGTTTTTGCAGGGCATGTTGTGATGTGATATGGTCAAGACATGATGATAAATTTTATTGTATGAGATGATCATGTTTTGTAACACATTATTGGCAACTGGCAGGAGCCATATGGTTGTCGCTTTATTGTATGAAATGCAGTCGCCATGTAATTGATTTACTTTATCACTAAGTGGTAGCGATAGTCGTAGAAGCAATAATTGGCGAGACGACAACGATGCTACGATGGAAATCAAGGTGTCAAGCCGGTGATGGTGATCATGACGGTGCTTTGGAGATGGAGATCAAAGGCCCAAGATGATGATGGCCATATCATATCACTTATTTTGATTGCATGTGATGTTTATCTTTTATGCATCTCATTTTTCTTAATATGATGGTAGCATTATACGATGATCTCTCATTAAATTTTGAGGTATAAGTGCTCTCCCTGAGTATGCACCGTTGCTACAGTTCGTCGTGCGGAGACACCACGTGATGATCGGGTGTGATAAGCTCTACGTTCACATACAACTGGTGCAAGCTAGTTTTGCACAAGCAGAATACTTAGGTTAAACTTGACGAGCCTAGCATATACAGAATATGGCCTCAGAACACTGATGCCGAAAGGTCGAGCGTGAATCATATAGTAGATATGATCAACATAGTGATGTTCACCATTGAACACTTCTCCATCTCACGTGATGATCGGACATGGTTTAGTTGATATGGATCGCGTGATCATTTAGATGACTAGAGGGATGTCTATCTAAGGGAGTTCTTAAGTATATGATAATTGGAACTTTTAATTTATCATGAACTTAGTACCTGATAGTATTTTGCATGTCTATGTTGTTGTAGATCAATGGCCCGTGCTACCGTTCCTTTGAATTTTAACGCGTTCCTAGAGAAAGCTAAGTTGAAAGATGATGGTAGCAACTACATGGACTGGGTCTGTAACTTGAGGATTATCCTCATTGTTGCATAGAAGAATTACATCCTGGAAGCACCGCTAAGTGCAAAGCCCGCTGCAGGAGCAACTCCAGATGTTATGAACGTCTGGCAGAGCAAAGCTGATGACTACTCGATAGTTCAGTGTGACATGCTTTACGGCTTAGAATCGAGACTTCAATGACGTTTTGAACGTCATGGAGCATATGAGATGTTCAAGGAGTTGAAGTTAATATATCAAGAAAATGCCCGGACTGAGAGATATGAAGTCTCCAATAAGTTCTATAGCTGCAAGATGGAGGAGAATAGTTCTGTCAGTGAACATATACTCATAGTTTCTGGGTACCACAACCACTTGACTCAACTGGGAGTTAATCTTCCTGATGATAGTGTCATTGAGAGAGTTCTTCAATCACAGCCACCAAGCTACAAAAGCTTCATGATGAACTATGATATGCTAGGGATGGATAAGACTATTCCCGAGCTCTTCGCGATGCTAAAGTTGCGGAGGTAGAAATCAAGAAGGAGCATCAAGTGTTGATGGTTAACAAGACCACTAGTTTCAATAAAAAGGGAAGATGGAAGAAGGGGAACTTCAAGAAGAACGGCAAGCAAGTTACTGACTCAAGTGAGAAGCCCAAGTCTGGACCTAAGCCTGAGACTGAGTCCTTCTACTGCAAAGGGACTGGTCATTGGAAGCGGAACTGCCCCAAGTATTTGGCGGATAAGAAGGATGGCAAAGTAAAAGGTATATTAGTAAGGTAATCCTGTTCTGGAGGTCATGTTACTTGACCATGACGAACCTACGAACTATGAGGAAGCGATGATGAGCCTAGATTCCGCGAAATGGCTTGAGGCCATGAAATCTGAGATGGGATCCATGTATGAGAACAAAGTATGGACTTTGGTTGACTTGCCCGATGATCGGTAAGCAGTAGAGAATAAATGGATCTTCAAGAAGAAGACTGACGCTGACGGTAATGTAACTGTCTACAAAGCTCGACTTGTTGCGAAAGGTTTTCGACAAGTTCAAGGAGTTGACTAGAATGAGACCTTCTCACCCGTAGCGATGCTTAAGTCTGTCCGAATCATGTTAGCAATTGCCGCAATTTATGATTATGAAATTTGGCAAATGGATGTCAAAATTGCATTCCTTAATGGATATCTTAAAGAAGAGTTGTATATGATACAACCAGAAGGTTTTGTCGATCCAAAAGGTGCTAATAAAGTGTGCAAGCTCCAACGATCCATTTATGGACTGGTGCAAGCCTCTCGGAGTTGGAATATACGCTTTGATAGTGTGATCAAAGCATATGGTTTTATACATACTTTTGGAGAAGCATGTATTTACAAGGAAGTGAGTGGGATCTCTGTAGCATTTCTGATATTATATTGGATGACATATTGTTGATCGGACATGATACTGAATTTCTAAATGGCATAAAAGGATACTTGAATAAGAATTTTTCAGTGAAAGACCTCGGTGAAGCTGCTTATATATTGGGCATCAAGATCTATAGAGATAGATCAAGACACTTAATCGGACTTTCACAAAGCACATACCTTGATAAAGTTTTGAAGAAGTTCAAAATGGATCAGTCAAAGAAAGGGTTCTTGCTTGTGTTACAAGGTGTGAAGTTGAGTCAGACTCAATGCCCGACCACTGTAGAAGATAGAGAGAAAATGAAAGATGTTCCCTATGCTTCAGCCATAGGCTCTATCATGTATGCAATGCTGTGTACCAGACCTGATGTGTGCCTTGCTATTAGTTTAGCAGGGAGGTACCAAAGTAATCCAGGAGTGGATCACTGGACCACGGTCCAGAACATCCTGAAATACCTAAAATGGACTAAGGATATGTTTTCTCATTTATGGAGGTGACAAAGAGCTCGTCGTAAACGGTTACGTCAATGCAAGCTTTGACACTGATCCGGATGACTCTAAGTCGCAAACCGGATACCTATTTATATTGAATGGTGGAGCTATCAGTTGGTGCAGTTCCAACCAGAGCGTCGTGGCGGGATCTACGCGTGAAGCGGAGTACATAGCTGCTTCGGAAGCAGCAAATGAAGGAGTCTAGATGAAGGAGTTCATATCTGATCTAGGTGTAATACCTAGTGCATGGGGTCCAATGAAAATCTTTTGTGACAATACTGGTGCAATTGCTTTGGCAAAGGAATCCAGATTTCACAAGAGAACCAAGCACATCAAGAGACGCTTCAATTCCATCAGCGATCAAGTCAAGGAGGGAGACATAGAGATTTGCAAGATACATACGGATTTGAATGTTGTAGACCCGTTGACTAAGCCTCTATCACGAGAAAAACATGATCAGCACCAATACTCCATGGGTGTTAGAATCATTACTATATAATCTAGATTATTGACTCTAGTGCAAGTGGGAGACTGAAGGAAATATGCCGTAGAGGCAATAATAAAGTTGTTATTTATATTTCCATATATCATGATAAATATTTATTATTCATGATAGAATTGTATTAACTGGAAACTTAGTACATGTGTGGATACATAGACAAATAGAGTGTCTCTAGTATGCCTCTACTTGACTAGCTCGTTAATCAAAGATGGTTAAGTTTCCTAGCCATAGACATGTGTTGTCATTTGATGAACGGGGTCACATCATTAGAGAATGATGTGATGGACATGACCCATCCGTTAGCTTAGCATAATGATTGTTTAGTTTTTCTACTATTGCTTTCTTCATTACTTATACATGTTCCTCAGACTATGAGATTATGCAACTCCCAAATACCGGAGGAACACCTTGTGTGCTATTGCTACCTCTTGAGCACTGCGTTGGATTTCCTTGAAGAGGAAAGGATGATGCAGTAAAGTAGCGTAAGTATTTCCCTCAGTTTTTGAGAACCAAGGTATCAATCCAGTAGGAGGCTGCACGCAAGTCCCTAGTACCTGCACAAAACAAGTAACTCCTTGCAACCAACACGATAAGGGGTTGTCAATCCCTTCACGGTCACTTACGAGAGTGAGATCTGATAGATATGATAGGATAATATTTTTGGTATTTTTGTGATAAAGATGCAAAATAAAATAAAAGCAAAGCAAAAATCAAAGGAAATAACTAAGTATTGGAAGATTAATATGATGAAGATAGACCCGGGGGCCATAGGTTTCACTAGTGGCTTCTCTCAAGAGCATAAGTATTTTACAGTGGGTGAACGAATTACTGTTGAGCAATTGACAGAATTGAGCATAGTTATGAGAATATCTAGGTATGATCATGTATATAGGCATCACGTCCGAGACAAGTAGACCGACTCCTGCCTGCATCTACTACTATTCCTCCACTCATCGACCGCTATCCAGCATGCATCTAGAGTATTAAGTTCATGAAAACAGAGTAACGCCTTAAGCAAGATGACATGATGTAGAGGGATAAATTCATGCAATATGATAAAAAAACATCATGTTATCCTCGATGGCAACAATACAATATGTGCCTTGCTGCCCCTATTGTCACTGGGAAAGGACACCGCAAGATTGAACCCAAAGCTAAGCACTTCTCCCATTGTAAGAAAGATCAATCTAGTAGGCCAAACCAAATTGATAATTGGAAGCGACTTGCAAAGATAACCAATCATGCATGAAAGAATTTAGAGAAGATTCAAATATTGTTCATAGATAATCTAGATCATAAACCCACAATTCATCGGTCTCAACAAACACACCGCAAAAAGAGGATTACATCGAATAGATCTCCACAAGAGAGGGGGAGAACATTGTATTGAGATCCAAAAAGAGAGAAGAACCCATCTAGGTAATAACTATGGACCCGAAGGTCTGAGGTAAACTACTCACACTTCATCGGAGAGGCTATGGTGTTGATGTAGAAGCCCTCCGTGATGGATGCCCCGTCCGGCGGAGCTCCGGAATAGGCCCCAAGATGGAATCTCGTGGATACAGAAGGTTGCGGCGGTGGAATTAGGTTTTTGGCTCCGTGTCTGATCGTTTGGGGGTACGTAGGTATATATAGGAGGAAGGAGTACGTCGATGGAGCAACAGGGGGCCCACGAGGGTGGTGGGCGTGCCTGGGGGGTAGGCGTGCCCCCTACCTCGTGGCTTCCTCCTTTATTTCTTGACATAGGGTCCAAGTCTCCTGGATCATGTTCGGTGAGAAAATCACGTTCTCGAAGGTTTCATTCCGTTTGGACTCCGTTTGATATTTATTTTCTTTGAAACCCTAAAATAGGCAAAAACAACAATTCTGGGCTGGGCCTCCGGTTAATAGGTTAGTCCCAAAAATAATGTAAAAGTGGATAATAAAGCCCAATAATGTCCAAAAGAGTAGATAATTTAGCATGGAGCAATCAAAAATTATAGATACGTTGGAGACGTATCAAGCATCCCCATGCTTAATTCCTGCTCGTCCTCGAGTAGGTAAATGATAAAAACAGAATTTTTCACGTGGAATGCTACTTGGCATAATTTCAATGTAATTCTTCTTAAATGTGGTGTGAATATTCAGATCCGAAAGATTCAAGATCATATAGTCTGGCTATGCTCTATCTTCACCACACAAAGTATTTAAATCATGCACAACCCCGATGACAAGCCAAGCAATTGTTTCATACTTTTGACATTCTCAAACTTTTTCAATCTTCACGCAATACATGAGCGTGAGACATGGATATAGCACTATATGTGGAATAGAATGGTGGTTGTGGAGAAGACAAAAAGGGAGAAGATAGTCTCACATCAACTAGGCGTATCAACGGGCTATGGAGATGCCCATCAATAGATATCAATGTGAGTGAGTAGGGATTGCCATGCAATGGATACACTAGAGCTATAAGTATATGAAAGCTCACAAAAGAAACTAAGTGGGTGTGCATCCAACTTGCTTGCTCACGAAGACCTAGGGCATTTTGAGGAAGCCCATCATTGGAATATACAAGCCAAGTTCTATAATGAAAAATTCCCACTAGTATATGAAAGTGACGAAATGAGAGACTCTCTATCATGGATATCATGGTGCTACTTTGAAGCACAAGTGTGGTAAAAGGATAGTAGCATTGTCCCTTCTCTCTTTTTATCTAATTTTTGGGGCCTTTTTTATGGCCTCTTTTCTTTCTTTCTTTTTCGTCCGGAGTCTCATCCCGACTTGTGGGGGAATCATAGTCTCCATCATCCTTTCCTCACTCGGACAATGCTCTAATAATGATGACCATCACACTTTTATTTTCTTACAACTCGATACTTAGAACAAAATATGACTCTATATGAATGCCTCTGGCGGTGTACCGGGATATGCAATGAATCAAGAGTGACATGTATGAAAGAATTATGAATGGTGGCTTTGCCACAAATACGATGTCAACTACATGATCATGCTAAGCAATATGACAATGATGGAGTGTGTCATAATAAACAGAATGGTGGAAAGTTGCATGGCAATATATCTCGTAATGGCTATGGAAATGCCATAATAGGTAGGTATGGTGGCTGTTTCGAGGAAGGTATATGGTGGGTGTATGATACCGGCGAAAGGTGTGCGGTATTAGAGAGGCTAGCAATGGTGGAAGGAAGAAAAGTGCGTATAATCCATGGACTCAACATTAGTCATAAAGAACTCATATACTTATTGCAAAAATCTACAATATCAAAGCAAAGTATTACGCGCATGCTCCTAGGGGGATAGATTGGTAGGAAAAGACCATCGCTCGTCCCCGACCGCAACTCATAAGGAAGACAATCAATAAATAAATCATGCTCTGACTTCATCACATAACGGTTCACCATTCGTGCAGGCTACGGGAATCACAAACTTTAACACAAGTATTTCTCAAATTCACAACTACTCAACTAGCATGACTCTAATATCACCATCTCCATATATCAAAACAATCATCAAGCATCAAACTTCTCTTAGTATTCAAAACACTCCTAAGAAAATTTTTACTAATCTTGAATACCTAGCATATTAGGATTATTTAAGCAAATTACCATGCTATTTAAGACTCTCAAAATAATCTAAGTGAAGCATGAGAGATCAATAGTTTCTATAAAACAAATCCACCACCGTGCTCTAAAAGATATAAGTGAAGTACTAGAGCAAAACTATATAACTCAAAAGATATAAGCGAAGCACATAGAGTATTCTAACAAATTCCAAATCATGTATGGCTCTCTCAAAAGGTGTGTACAGCAAGGATGATTGTGGTAAACTAGAAAATAAAGACTCAAATAATACAAGACGCTCCAAGCAAAACACATATCATGTGGTGAATAAAAATATAGCTCCATGTAAAGTTACTGATAGAAGTAGACGAAAGAGGGGATGCCTTCCGGGGCATCCCCAAGCTTTGGCTTTTAGGTGTCCTTAAATTATCTTGGGGGTGCCATGGGCATCCCCAAGCTTAGGCTCTTGCAACTCCTTGTTCCATAATCCATCAAATCTTTACCCAAAACTTGAAAACTTCACAACACAAAACTTAAAGTAGAAAATCTCGTGAGCTCCGTTAGCGAAAGAAAACAAAAGACCACTTCAAGGTACTGTAATTAACTCATTCTTTATTTATATTGGTGTTAAACCTACTTTATTACAACTTCTATATGGTTTATAAACTATTTTACTAGCCATAGATTCATCAAAATAAGCAAACAACACACGAAAAACAGAATCTGTCAAAAACAGAACAGTCTGTAGTAATCTGTAGCTAGCGCAAGATCTGGAGCCCCAAAAATTATAAAATAAATTTCTGGACGTGAGGAATTTATCTATTAATAATATGCATAAAGAATTAACTAAATATCACTTTCCAAATAAAAATGGCAGCAGTTCTCGTCAGCGCTAAAGTTTCTGTTTTTTTACAGCAAGATAACAAGACTTTCCCCAAGTCTTCCCAACGATTCTACTTGGCACAAACACTAATTAAACACAAAAAACACAACCAAAACAGAGGCTAGGTAAATTATTTATTACTAAACAGGAGCAAAAAGCAAGGAATAAAAATAAAATTGGGTTGCCTCCCAACAAGCGCTATCGTTTAACGCCCCTAGCTAGGCATAAAAAGCAAGGATAGATCTAGGTGTTGCCATCTTTGGTAGGTAATTCTTCAATGAGGCATATACCGTCCTTAGGAATTTCTTCCTTTTTATTTATTATCAAACTTTTAGGCACAAGATCGAAAATCATTAGCACCAAATGGTTCCTTAATGATAGCAAAAAGATTAGGATGAACACTTATAGATTTGATATCCGCAGTTTCTTTGCTAGAGGATTCACCTTTATTTTTAGGAACATACATAAGCTTGGCAATTTTAGTTGGACGACTTGGAGTATTATTTACGGAAGAAAAAGCGGTTCCCAAGTTGGTAATAATACCCTCAAGTTTATCAATTCTAGTGGAATCATGATTTATTCTTTCATTAACTATAGGTTCCTTCTCTTTAATATTTTTCAAAGTTACTCCTACTTTAGATACCTATTGGGTAATTTGGTTTTGGATATTTTTATCAAAATTTTCAATTAACTCAACGTTAGCAACTTTATTTTCAATAATTTCAAGTTTTTGCATTACATGCTACAAAGTTAACATAGTTCCATTAACCAAAAGAGGTGGTCAGCCAAACAAATCTATCATAGCATTATAAGAATCAAAAGTATGGCCACCCAAGAAGTTCCCTCCGGTAATGGTGTCAAGGATATATCTGTGCCAAGGAGTAGTGCCTACATAAAAATTGCGAAGAAGAACGGAAGTAGATTGCTTCCTGGTAGATCTATTTTGAGCATTGCAAATTCTATACCAAGCGTCTTTTAGATTTTCTCCCTTCCTTTGCTTAAAATTTAGAACTTCATTCTCGGGAGACAACGAAGAAGATAAAGGACTTCCCATAACGACAAGCAAGCAATCCAACACACAATCAAACAAAAAGCAAGCGGGCAAAAAAGAGGCAAATAGAGAAAGAGAGGGAGGATAGAGAGAGAGAGGGCGAATAGAATGGCAAGGGTGAAGTGGGGGAGAGGAAAACGAGAGGCAAATGGCAAATAATGTAATGCGGGAGATAAGGGTTGTGATGGGTACTTGGTATGTTGACTTTTTCGTAGACTCCCCAGCAAGGGCGCCAGAAATGGCTCGTTGTCGGGAGTCAAATCTTGACTTGCGCGAACCTCCCTGGCAACGGAGCCAGAAACCTTCTTGCTACCTCTTGAGCACTGCTTTGGATTTCCTTGAAGAGGAAAGGATGATGCAGCAGAATATCTAGGTATGATCATGTATATAGGCATCACGTCCAAGACAAGTAGACCGACTCCTGCCTGCATCTACTACTATTACTCCACACATCGACCGCTATCCAGCATGCATCTGGAGTATTAAGTTCATAAGAACAGAGTAACGCCTTAAGCAAGATGACATGATGTAGAGGGATAAATTCATGCAATATGATAAAAACCCCATCTTGTTATCCTCGATGGCAACAATACAATATGTGCCTTGCTGCCCCTACTGTCATTGGGAAAGGACACCGCAAGATTGAACCCAAAGCTAAGCACTTCTCCCATTGCAAGAAAGATCAATCTAGTAGGCCAAACCAACTGATAATTCGAAGAGACTTGCAAAGATAACCAATCATACCTAAAAGAATTCAGAGAAGATTCAAATATTGTTCATAGATAATCTTGATCATAAACCCACAATTCATCGTTCTCAACAAACACACCGCAAAAAGAAGAATACATCGAATAGATCTCCACAAGAGAGGGGGAGAACATTGTATTGAGATCCAAAAAGAGAGAAGAAGCCATCTAGCTAATAACTACGGACCCGAAGGTCTGAGGTAAACTACTCACACTTCATCGGAGAGGCTATGGTGTTGATGTAGAAGCCCTCTGTGATGGATGCCCCCTCCGGCGGAGCTCCGGAACAGGCCCGAAGATGGGTTCTCGTGGATACAGAAGGTTGCGGCGGTGGAATTAGGTTTTTGGCTCCATGTCTAATCGTTTGGGGGTATGTAGGTATATATAGGAGGAAGGAGTACGTCGGTGGAGCAACAGGGGGCCCACGAGGGTGGAGGGCGCGCCTGGGGGGGTAGGCGCGCCCCCTACCTCGTGGCTTCCTCCTTTGTTTCTTGACGTAGGGTCCAAGTCTCCTGGATCATGTTCGGTGAGAAAATCACGTTCCCGAAGGTTTCATTCCGTTTGGACTCCGTTTGATATTCCTTTTCTTCGAAACCCTAAAATAGGCAAAAACAACAATTCTGGGTCGGGCCTCCGGTTAATAGGTTAGTCCCAAAAATAATATAAAAGTGGATAATAAAGCCCAATAATGTCCTAAACAATAGATAATATAGCATGGAGCAATCAAAAATTATAGATACATTGGAGACGTATCAGCTATCAAACGTCACAACGCAACTGGGTGATTATAAAGATGATATACAGGTGCCTCCAATGGTGTTTATTGAGTTGGGATAGATTGAGATTAGGATTTGTCACTCCATGTATCGGAAAGGTATCTCTGGGCCCTCTCGGTAATGCACATCACTATGAGCCTTGCATGCAATGTGATAATGAGTTAGTCACGGGATGACCGGATGATGCGTTACGGAACGAGTAAAGAGACTTGCCGGTGATGAGATTGAACTAGGTATGATGATAACGACGATCGAATCTCAGGCAAGTGACATACCGATGACAAAGGGAACAACGTATGTTATTATGCGGTTTGATCGATAAAGATCTTCGTAGAATATGTAGGAGCCAATATGAGCATCCAGGTTCCGTTATTGGTTATTGACCGGAGATATGTCTCGGTCATGTCTACATAGTTCTCGAACCCGTAGGGTCCGCACGCTTAACGCTCGTTGACGATATAGTATTATATGAGTGAAGGAAATATGCCCTGGAGTCAATAATAAAGTTGTTGTTTATATTTCCTTATATCGTGATAAATTTTATTATTCATGCTAGAGTTGTATTAACCGAAAACTTAGTACATGTGTGAATACATAAACAAACAGAATGTCACTAGTACGCCTCTACTTGACTAGCTTGTTAATCAAAGATGGTTAAGTTTCCTAACCATAGACATGAGTTGTCATTTGATGAACGGGATCACATCATTAGAGAATGATGTGATTGACTTGACCCATCCATTAGCTTAGCACTATGATCGTTTAGTTTATTGCTACTGCTTTCTCCATGACTTATACATGTTCCTATGACTATGAGACTATGCAACTCCCGAACACCGGAGGAACACTTCGTGTGCTATCAAACGTCACAACATAACTGGGTGACTATATAGATGCTCTACAGGTGTCTTCAATGGTGTTTGTTGAGTTGGCATAGATCAAGATTAGGATTTGTCACTCCGATTGTCGGAGAGGTATCTCTGGGCCCTCTCGGTAATGCACATCACTATAAGCCTTGCAAGCAATGTGACTAACGAGTTAGTTGCGGGATGTTGCATTACGGCACGAGTAAAGAGACTTGCCGGTAACGAGATTGAACTAGGTATTGATATACCGACGATCGAATCTCGGGCAAGTAACATACCAATGACAAAGGGAACAACATATGTTGTTATGCGGTTTGACCGATAAAGATGTTCGTAGGATATGCAGGAACCAATATGAGCATCCAGGTTCCGCCATTGGTTATTGACCGGAAGTGAGTCTCGGTCATGTCTACATAGTTCTCGAACCCGTAGGGTCTGCACGGTTAACGTTCGATGACGATCGGTATTATGAGTTTATGCGTTTTGATGTAACAAAGGTAGTTCGGAGTCCCGGATGTGATCGCGGACATGACGAGCAGTCTCGAAATGGTCAAGATATAAAGATCGATATATTTGAAGGCTATGTTTGGACATCGGAATGGCTCCGGATGAGTTCGGGCATTTACCGGAGTACCAGGGGGGTTACCGGAACCCCTCGGGGAGTCAATGGGCCTTATTGGGCCTTAGTGGGAGAGAGGAGGAGGGGACCAGGTGGAGGGCCCCCCAAGCCCAGTCCAAATTGGGTGCCCCCCTTTCCTTCCCTCTCTCTCCCTCTTCCTTCTTCTCCTACTCCTTACTCCTACTAGGAAGGGAGGAAACCTACTCCTACTGCGAGTAGGACTCCCCCCTTGGGCACGCCCTATGAGGGACGGCCCTCCCCTCCTCCACTCCTTTATATACGGGGGAGGGGGCACCCCATAGACACACAAGTTGATTGTTTAGCGTGTGCGGTGCCCCCCTCCATAGAATTCCACCTCGGTCATATCATTGTAATGTTTAGGCGAAGCCCTGCGTTGGTAACTTGATTATCATTGTCATCACGCCGTCGTGCTGACGAAACTCTCCCTCGGCCTCAGCTGGATCAAGAGTACGGGGGACGTCACCGAGCTGAATGTGTGCAGATCGCGGACATGTTGTTTGTTCGGTAATTGATTGGTTGGATTGGGAAGACGTTCGACTACATCAACTGCGTTTCATAACACTTCCACTTTCGGTCTACGAGGGTACATAGACATACTATCCCCCTCTCATTGCTATGCATCTCCTAGATAGATTGTAGCGATCAGACCTCAAACGGTCCAATCTCTGTGCTCAGGTGTCATCCCTGGATCAGTAATGCTGATACCACACAGTACTTGAAGGATTTATAACAGAGTAGCAATCACACACTTATTACATCGAGTGACTCAAAATAGAACTTATTACAATATGGCTTAAGGCCATCTAATAACGATAACAGCAGAAGGCTTGGAAGATAAGTGAGTCCATCAACTCCAACGGCATCACTGAGTATAGAACCACGACCTAAAAGGCACCTTACTCGTCGTCTGAAAAGTCTGCAACATGAACGTTGCAGCCCGAAACAAGTCAGCACATGGAATATGCTGGCAATGTAACACATAGAGAGCAATAAAAGAATAAGACTATTCTATATGCATATTTGGCTGGTGGAAAGCTCTATGGTTACAGTTTTCCGTAAAGCCAATTTTTCCCTACTGCAAAGGAATAATTTTTTATTTAACTATCATGGTAGTTGTTAAACATTGAGAATGGTTGACAGCATTCTCAATCCCAATTAAGCATCATCATTAAAACCCAACAAAATTAATTAGAGTAACATGATGAGATTCACATGATAATCCAAGTACTAGATACTCAAGATGTCCATAATCGTGGACACGGCTAACCATGATTAGTTTATACACTCTGCAGAGTTTTGCGCACTTTTCCCCACAAGACTCGATCTCCTCCGTTAGGATTCTCGCACTACATGGTGTTTGAGAAATGGATGACCGAGACATAGTCTTTCAGAAGCGCTAACACCTTACGAACGGGTAGACCATACCAACCTACATCCCCTACATCTGCTAGTCTACCACTATAAGAGTTCGCACGACTTAGTCAACTATGCTAGAGCCCATAGTAGCTTGTGGCTGCACACGGAAGTTTCTAGTATGAATAATCTCATGATCCCTTTGAGCCTGGGTGGCGGTCCAAAAGAAAAATAGGCAATCGCTGGAATACCCAGGTGCCTCAATCCACCCAGATGTGTATTTAAGTTGCCACCTTAAATAAACCATTAAATTATCAATCTCACATCTGTCATGGATTTCACTCACCCAATCCACGTCTACTAGCATAGCATGGCATAAAAGCAAACGTAGAAGTAACTTCCAAAGGTTTGATAATAACAGGTAATAGGTACTACCTCATCTACTTCCCAACCCACAATTTAATTAGATCCTAATCATGCAATGGTGTGAGGATTGATCTAATGCAATAAAAACTGGGTAGTAGGAGGTACGATCAAAGTGTTACTTGCCTTGCTGATGATCCGTGAAACCTAGCGATTCGAAGTAGCAAGCGGCGCACTCCGGATACTCTATCGCAAACAAAAAAGCATACAATAAGTACTCGACTAATGCACAGGTAAAACTCGAATAAGAGATCTAACCAGAAAGTTCAACTTAAGAACTCCGGTCGGCAAAAAGAAACAAATCGAACGAAGCAACGAAAGATAAACGGCGAAAGAAATAAGCTTCGTTTACTAATCTGAATGTAGGTCAAATTTTACTGATGCAAAAACTTGTTTGAGTTGGTTAAACGGAAAGAGCGTTTCGAGACGAAACTCTAGGCGCTTGAATCGCCTGATTCCGATAAACGAGCGAAAAGTTAAACTAAAACGAACATCGGATCAGGAATCACGATCAGAAAAATCACGGATTTAATCCGAGAAAAGAAAAACGACGAACATGTTAACGAATGAATGTTCGTTAACTGGAACTAAACGATGAACGCGTTCATTAAAATGAACGGACGAGTCAACGCTCGATAATAAATAAACCGGAGAAAAATCGATCTATTTAAAAAAACGAAAACTAGGGTTTTCTAAAAAAACCGAAACGGTTTTTCTCAGAAAACCGGCGGCAGCGGCTACCTCGGCTCGGGCTCCGGCGAAGCTCCGACGGGGCTCCGGGCGGCGGCAGGTGGTGCGGGGCGGCGGCGGCAGGCGGCGCGGGCGGCGGCTGCGGCGTGCGGCGGTGCGGGCGGTGGCGTGCAGCGGCGCGGGCGGCAAGGGGAGGTGGCGGTGGTGTGGGGCTCGAGGGGGGCTCCGGCGGGTTATAAAGGGGGCGGCCTCGAGAGGCGTATCCTCCCCGGACATGGCGGCGGTGGCGATCGGGACTCCGGTCCCGATCCGGCTGGGAGGCGGTGGCGGCTGGGCCAGCTCGGCTGGGCCTTCGGCCCAGTCGGGCACGCGGGGTTTTTTTAAACAATATCGCTGCAACAAAAAAACCCTAGAGAAATAAATAAAAAGCTAAAAATGCCAAAACAAATTTTTCACCGTCTAAATAAAATATTTAGAACAGGATGAACATTTTCTTGGCCCTAAATGCAATTTTTGAAAACGTGCAATTTTTCCTAAATTCAAATAAAATAGAAAATAAAAAAAATAAAGTCTTATTTGATTTTTGATTAAATCCTCAGTATTTCTTTATTTTGGGGAAGTCATTTTATTCCCTCTCTCATAAATTTATAATAGAAATAATTGAAGATAAAATAAATAAAATCAAATGATCCTATTTTCAAAATTTGAGAAAACTCAAATATGAAAATAACGAAATCCCCAACTCTCTCCGAGGGTCCTTGAGTTGCGTGAAATTTCTAGGATCAACTAAAATGCAAATAACTATGATATGCAATGATGATCAATTGTATAACATTCCAAATTGAAAATTTGGGATGTTACAAACCTACCCCCCTTAAGATGAATCTCGCCCTCGAGATTCGGGTTGGCTAGAAAATAGGTGAGGGTGGTCCTTCAACAGATCTTCCTCTCGTTCCCAGGTGGCTTCATCCTCCGTGTGGTGGCTCCACTGAACTTTGCAGAACTTGATAACCTTACTGCGGGTGACTCGGCCGGCATACTCAAGAATCTTGACTGGTTTCTCTTCATAGGTTAAATCACTGTCCAACTGAATCGCTTCCAGCGGCACTGTATCTCTTAGCGGTATAGCAGCCATATCTGCGTGGCACTTCTTCAACTGGGAAACGTGGAACACGTCGTGAACGCCTGACAATCCTTCGGGCAATTCCAACTTATATGCTACTTGTCCCATACACCCCAAAACTTTGTATGGTCCTACAAAATGTGGCGCTAACTTTCCCTTAACTCCAAAGCGCTTAACTCCTCGAAGTGGAGACACTCGAAGATAAACTCGGTCTCTGACTTCGTAAACTGTCTCCTTGTGTTTTGAATATGCGTAGCTCTTCTGCCTGGACTGGGCTGCCTTGAGCCCATCGCGAATCAATTTTACTTTCTGTTCAGACTCCTTAATCAGATCTGGTCCAAACAACTGACGGTCTCCAACTTCATCCCACGACAACGGGGTCCTGCACCTCCTTCCGTACAAGGCTTCGAAAGGGGCCATCTTTAAACTGGATTGATAACTGTTGTTATAGGAGAAGTCTGCGTATGGCAAATTCTCGTCCCAGCTAGATCCGTAATCTAGCGCACAAGCTCTCAGCATATCCTCCAAAATCTGATTGGCTCTCTCGGTCTGTCCATCTGTCTGCGGATGGAAAGCTGTACTGAACTCTAGCCCGGTACCCAAAGTTTCGTGCAACTGATTCCAGAACTTTGAGGTAAACTGGGTTCCTCTATCTAATACAATGCTCCTTGGAACTCCATGCAGACATACAATTCTGGTCATGTATATCTTTGCCAACTTGGCACTAGTATAGGTAGTCTTCACTGGAATGAAATGAGCTACCTTTGTCAAACGATCGACTACAACCCAAATCGAGTCATAGCCTGAACGAGTTCTGGGAAATCCTGTAATAAAGTCCATGCCTAGCTTATGCCACTTCCATTCGGGTATCGGCAATGGCTGTAGCAATCCTGCTGGCTTCTGATGCTCTGCCTTTACTCTCTGACATACATCACAAACTGCTACATACTCCGCAATATCCTTCTTCATTCTGGTCCACCAGAAAATATCCTTCAAATCCAAATACATCTTGGTATTTCCTGGGTGAATCGAATATGGTGAATCATGGGCCTCTTGCAGAATCAATTTCCTGATCTCCGAATCATTAGGCGCATAGACACGGTCTTCAAACCATAAGGTATCGTGCTCATCCTCACGAAATCCTTTAGGTTTTACTTTGCTTATTTTCTCCTTAATAGAAGCGATCTCCTTATCAGCCTTTTGATCTTCTCTGATCTTATCCATAAAAGTAGACTGAATCTCCAATGCTGCTACATAGCCTCTCGGAACTATCTCCAAACATAGCTCACGAAGACTTTCGGCTAACTCCCTTGGTAAATCTCCCGTCATTAAGGTGTTGACATGACTTTTACGGCTCAATGCGTCAGCTACTACGTTAGCCTTTCCAGGGTGATAATGCAATCTCATATCATAATCCTTGATGAGTTCCAACCATCTCCTTTGTCTGAGATTCAACTCCTTCTGCGTGAAAATATACTTCAGGCTCTTGTGATCCGTGTACACCTCACAATGGTTTCCAATGAGAAAATGTCTCCATGTCTTCAATGCATGCACTATGGCTGCTAACTCCAAATCATGTGTAGCATAATTCAACTCATGAGGCTGAAGCTGTCGTGAGGCATATGAAACAACTCTTCCTTCTTGCATAAGCACTGCTCCAAGTCCTCGACGTGAAGCGTCACAATACACATCATAATCCTTGGTCTAATCTGGCAAAATCAACACTGGTGATGTAACCAAGCGTTTCTTCAACTCCTGGAAACTAGCCTCACATTCCTCAGTCCATATGAACTTGGTATCCTTCTTCAACAACTCTGTCATAGGTTTCACAATCTTCAAGAAATTTTCAATGAATCTCCAGTAGTATCCTGCAAGTCCAAGAAAACTCCGAATCTCTCCAACTGTGGTTGGCGCTTCCCAATTTGTCACAGTGTCAACCTTGGTGGGATCTACTGCTATACCTTCTCTAGATATAACGTGTCTGAGAAATCCAACTTCCTTCAACCAAAACTCACATTTGCTAAACTTGGCATATAACTGATGTTCTCTAAGCTTACCAAGTACCAAACTCAAATGCTCCTTATACTCCTCTTCATCCTTCGAGTAAACTAGGATATCATCAATGAACACTATGACGAACTTATCCAGAAACTCCATAAACACTTTGTTCATCATGTTCATAAAATATGCAGGTGCGTTAGTCAGACCAAATGACATAACGGTATATTCGTACAGCCCATACCTGGTGGTGAAAGCCATCTTAGGTATATCCTATTCTCGAATCTTCGACTGATGGTATCCTGATCGCAGATCGATCTTGGAAAATACCTTAGCTCCTTGCAATCGATCAAACTAATCATTGATCATCGGTAGTGGGTACTTGTTCTTGATGGTTACTTCATTCAATCCTCGATAATCAACAACCATCCTTAACGATCCATCCTTCTTCTCCACTAGAAGTACTGGCGATCCCCAAGGTGAAGAACTTGGGCGGATATATCCTTTATCCAGTAACTCCTTAATCTGCTTCTTAATCTCTTCCAAATCCTTTGCAGGCATTATATATGGTCTCTTAGATATTGGCCCTGTGCCTGGCAAAAGCTCAATCAAAAACTCAATATCTCTATTCGGTGGCATGCCTGGCAACTCCTCTGGAAATACATCAGGGAAATCCTTCACTACTGGTACTTCCTCCTGCACAACTCCTGTTAAGCAATTTACTTGAGTCCTTTTCGGCACATGCCGGTATACATACTTGATCCTTCTCCCTTTTGGGGTGGTAAGCAAAATTGACTTACTGGCACATTCAATGTTCCCTTCATACTTCGATAACCAATCCATGCCTAATATCACATCCAATCCTTGAGATTCCAATACTATTAGGTCTGAGGGAAATACGTAGTTACCAATCCTTAATGGTAACCGATCACACCATAGACTAGCCATATACTCTGCTCCAGGCGAGGTTACTAACATGGGTGACCTAAGGGCTTGGGTTGGCAGTTTATACTTATCCACAAATCCCCTTGATATGTATGAATGCGATACACCAGTATCAAAAAGAACGAGTGCAGTAAATGACTTAACCAAAAACTTACCTATTACTTCATCGGGCTGGGCTTCAACCTCCTCCACATTTATGTGGTTCACCTGTCCCCTGTTGAAAGGGTTTGTCTTCTTCCCTGAGCTTCCATTGCCATTTCCATTCTGGGCTTCAGGACATTCATGAGCGTAATGTCCGGTCTTCTAGCACTTAAAGCAAGTGACTTGGCTCAGGTCTCTCTTGGCTAGGGTTGATGGGTTGGTACGGTTCTGGCCGTTGCTTCCTCCATTCCCATTACCATTCTTGGTGCCATTATGATTGTGCGAGCTACCTCCTCCATGGGTATGTTGAAAATGTCCTCCCGGTCTAGGGGTAAAATGTGGCTTCTGCTGAGCTCCAGAATTGTACTTCCCTTGTCCATACTTCCTCTTACGGTTCTCAATTTGCTGCTGCTTCCCTTCAATCATGAGAGCACGGTCTACCAACTCCTGGTAGTTGTTGAAGGTTGCTACCGTCAACTGCATGCTCAACTCATCATTCAGTCCTTCCAGAAACTTCTCCTGCTTAGCTGCATCCGTAGCAACGTCATCAGGGGGCATAACGTGCTAGCTTACTAAAGTCCTCCACATACTGGCCAACCGTCCGTCCTCCTTGGCGCAAGTTGCGAAACTCTCGCTTCTTCATGGCCATAGCTCTTGCTGAAACATGGACAGTACGGAAGGACTGCTGGAACTGGTCCCATGTGACAGTGTCGACAGGGAAAGTGACTGTGAAATTCTCCCACCATGATGTTGCAGGTCCTTCAAGCTGATGTGTGGCAAACTTCACCTTTTCCGCATTTGTGCATCCTGCCGTGGTCAACTCCCTTGCTGTCTTGCGGAGCCAATCATCTGCTACTATCGGCTCGGTGCTACTGGAAAACACCAGCGGATTCAGCCTAAGAAAACAGGCTAAGTGGTCAACAGGTGGTGGTGGTGGTGTGTTGTTGTTGTTGTTCCCTTGATTCTGGTTCTGGACTAGCAACTGCATCAATGTGTTCTGCTGCTGGATCAACTGAGTGAGCTCCGGTGGGAAGGTAAATCCGGGGTCACGTCTTGGAGGCATCTGAGGGTTTAGAAAAGATGAGATTTAAGAATAGAGAGGGGTCTAGAGAGAAAACACTACCCATATGCACATGAGGCAAAAACAAACAATTCACTTCATTCAATCAAACAAGGGCATACAATCGATCTAACTATCGCAAAAGTGCTTGGACTTCTATATTTACATGGTGGACTACTACTACTGATGGAGTGGTCTACTAGAAATATTCTTCGGTTGCAGACTCCATGATATCTGCTCCAACTTCATCAACATAGTCATCATCGCTAGCACTAGGATCTGAGTCGGTGTCGTTGATGATGATGTAGTCTTCCAGGCGAATCTCATTGGGTTCTTCGTCTTCCTCTACTGGTGTAGGGTCTCCCATAAATATTCCAATCTTCTTGATCAGATCGTCATTCTTCTCCACTAATACTTCGATTTCCTCTTCATAATCTTCACGTGTAGCCTTGAGTTCTTCCTCCAGTTCCTTGATTCTTGGCCTCGCCTTCTTCAAATCTATCATGTCGGCGCACATCTGGTTCTCCTGACGTCGAATGTGCTGGTTTAACTCCTGAATGAAAGCTGCAATTGATCTATCCTTCCTGGTGCTGATCATCTCCCAGTGCTCATCTCGGCGCCCACAAATCTGGTAGATAGTATCCTTGATATCATTTTGGTAAACTTCTCCAATACGTCCCATGGCGATGTGAGATGCCATGCTCTTTCCTAGACTCTAGGTTGGTGCATCAAAGGAAAACTCTATGGGCTCGGTGACTGGCATGAACGTCCTTCTTGGAACTTGAACTTGAATCATCCAGCGCTCCTCTTCAGGTAATGTGGCGTTGTAGGTTCCGGTGAAGCTTGGTACTCCTATGTTCAGATATCTAGTGACTTCCTTCAAATGACGTCCGAAGGGTGTATCTTCGTCCGGTTGTGTGAACTTGTTCCTCGCATCCGCCATCCTAAAAGAGTAGAAAAGATGAGGAGTCAGAATGAGAAGAGAGTAGTGATCTAGGGCTTTAGCTTAGTGATCGTGTCCTACAGTCAGCGTGTGCTCTGATACCATCTTGTAGCAATCAGACCTCAAACAGTCCAACCTCTGTGCTCAGGTGTCATCCCTGGATCAGTAATGCTGACACCACACAGTACTTGAAGGATTTATAAGAGAGTAGCAATCACACACTTATTACATCAAGTGTCTCAAAAGAGAACTTATTACAATATGGCTTAAGGCCATCTAATAACGATAACAGCGGAAGGCTTGGAAGATAAGTGAGTCCATCAACTTCAACGGCATCACTGAGTATAGAACACGACCTAAAAGGCACCTTACTCGTCGTCTGAAAAGTCTGCAACATGAACGTTGCAGCCCAAAACGGGCCAGCACATGGAATATGCTGGCAATGTAACACATAGAGAGCAATGAAAGAATAAGGCTATTCTATATGCATATTTGGCTGGTGGAAAGCTCTATGGTTACAGTTTTGCATAAAGCCAATTTTTCCCTACTGCAAAGGAATAAATTTTTTTTAACTATCATGGTAGTTGTTAAACATTGAGAATGGTTAACAGCATTCTCAATCCCAATTAAGCATCATCATTAAAACCCAGCAAAATTAATTAGAGTAACATGATGAGATTCACATGATAATCCAAGTACTAGATACTCAAGATGTCCATAATCGTGGACACGGCTAACCATGATTAGTTTATACACTCTGCAGAGTTTTGCGCACTTTTCCCCACAAGACTCGATCTCCTCCGTTAGGATTGTCGCACGACATGGTGTTTGAGAAACGGATGACCGAGACATAGTCTTTCAGAAGCGCTAACACCTTACGAACGGGTAGATCGTACCAACCTAAATCCCCTACATCTGCTAGTCTACCACTGTAAGAGTTCGCACGACTTAGTCAACTATGCTAGAGCCCATAGTAGCTTGTGGCTGCACATGGAAGTTTCTAGTAATAATAATCTCATGATCCCTTTGAGCCTGGGTGGCGGTCCAAAAGAAAAACAGGCAATTGCTGGAATACCCAGGTGCCTCAATCCACCCAGATGTGTATTTAAGTTGCCACCTTAAATAAACCATTAAATTATCAATCTCACATCTGTCATGGATTTCACTCACCCAATCCACGTCTACTAGCATAGCATGGCATAAAAACAAACGTAGAAGTAACTCCCAAAGATTTGATAATAACAGGTAATAGGTACTACCTCATCTACTTCCCAACCCACAATTTAATTATATCCTAATCATGCAATGGTGTGAGGATTGATCTAATGCAATAAAAACTGGGTAGTAGGAGGTATGATCAAAGTGTTACTTGCCTTGCTGATGATCCGTGAAACCTAGCGATTCGAAGTAGCAAGCGGCGCACTCTGGATACTCTATCGCAAGCAAACAAGCATACAATAACTACTCGACTAATGCACAGGTAAAACTCGAATAAGAGATCTAACCAAAAAGTTCAACTTAAGAAATCCGGCTGGCAAAAAGAAACAAATTGAACGAAGCAAGGAAAGACAAACGGCGAAAGAAATAAGCTCCGTTCACTAATCTGAATCTACGTCAAATTTTACTGAGGCAAAAACTTGTTCGAGTTGGTTAAACGGAAAGAGGGTTTCGAGACGAAACTCCAGGCGCTTGAATCGCCCGATTACAATAAACGAGCGAAAATTTAAACTAAAACGAACGTCGGATCAGGAATCGCGATCAGAAAAATTGCGGATTTAATCCGAGAAAAGAAAAACGATGAACAGGTTAATGAACGAACGTTCGTTAACTGGAACTAAACGATGAACGTGTTCGTTAAAACGAATGGACGAGCGAATGCTCGCTAAATAAATAAACTGCAGAAAAACCAATCTATTTAAAAAAATGAAAAATAGGGTTTTCTAAAAAAACGAAACGGTTTTTCTCAGAAAACCGGCGGCGGCGGCTACCTCGGCTCGGGCTCCGGCGAAGCTCCAGCGGGGATCCGGGCGGCGGCAGGTGGTGCGGGGCGGCGGCGGCAGGCGGCGCGGGCGGCGGCTGCGGCGTGCGGCGGTGCGGGCGGTGGCGTGCAGCGGCGCGGGCGGCAAGGGGAGGTGGCGGTGGTGTGGGGCTCGAGGGGGGCTTCCGGCGGGTTATAAAGGGGGGCGGCCAACTTGGGGAAGGGGCGGCCTCAAGAGGTGTGTCCTCCTCAGACACGGCGGCGACGGCGATCGGGACTCCGGTCCCGATCCGGCTGGGAGGGGCGGCGGCTGGGCCGGCTCAGCTGGGCCTTCGGCCCAGTCGGGCGCGCGGGGTTTTTTTTAAAACAATATCGCTGCAACAAAAAAAATCCTAGAGAAATAAATGAAAAACTAAAATGCCAAAACAAATTTTCACCGTCTAAATAAAATATTTAGAACAGGATGAACATTTTCTTGGCCCTAAATGCAATTTTTGAAAACGTGCAATTTTTCCTAAATTCAAATAAAATAGCAAATAAAACCAAAATAAAATCTTATTTGATTTTTTTATTAAATCCTCAGTATTTCTTTATTTTGGGAAAGTCATTTTATTCCCTCTCTCATAAATTTATAATAGAAATAATTGAAGATAATATAAATAAAATCAAATGATCCTATTTTCAAAATTTGATAAAACTCAAATATGAAAATAACGAAATCCCCAACTCTCTCCGAGGGTCCTTGAGTTGCGTGAAATTTCTAGGATCAACCAAAATGCAAATAACTATGATATGCAATGATGACCTATTTTATAACATTCCAAATTGAAAATTTGGGATGTTACATAGATCTTGCGTGATCGTAGGGAAATTTTTGAAATACTGCATTCCCCAACAATGAGTTATGTGTGTTGGTGACCGAATGTTGTTCGGAGTCCCGAATGAGATCACGGACATGACGAGGAACTCTGGAATGGTCCGGAAATAAAGATTGATATATGGGATAATAGTGTTTGGTCTCCGGAAGAGTTCCGGAATTCACCGGAAGGGGTTCCGGATGTTTCCCGAAATGTTTGGGTACGAGAACATTTTATTTGGGCCAAAAGGGAAAGCCCACAAGGTTTTTGGAAAGTGCAAAAGGAAGTTTTGCGGAGTCCAGGGGCCAGACGCCAGGGTCCCAGGCATCTGGGTCCAGACGCCGGGAACCCTGGCGTCTGGCCCTGGAGTCCGAGAAGGACTCTTGCCTTTCGGGTGATACCGACTTTGTGGAGGCTTTTACTCCAAGTTTCGACCGCAAGGCTCAACATATAAATAGAGGGGCGGGGCTAGCACCCAAGACACATCAAGAAACACCAAGCCGTGTGCCAGCAACCCCGTCCCCTCTAGTTTATCCTCCGTCATAGTTTTCGTAGTGCTTAGGCGAAGCCCTGCGGAGACTGTTCTTCACCAACACCGTCACCAGGCCGTCGTGCAGCCAGAACTCATCTACTACTTCGCCCCTCTTGCTGGATCATGAAGGCGAGGACCTCATCGAGCTGAACGTGTGCTGAACGCGGAGGTGTCGTACGTTCGATACTTGATCGGGATGGATCGTGAAGGAGTACGACTACATCAACCGCGTTGATAAACGCTTCCACTTTCGGTCTACCAGGGTACGTAGACACACTCTCCCCTCTCGTTGCTATGCATATCCTATATAGATCTTGAGTGATCGTAGGAATTTTTTTGAAATACTGCATTCCCCAACATAAACTTCTCGTATGCATATACAGTTGTTAACCCGCTGGCGACTCTTGTCTTCAATAGGCGCCAGAAGTGCCAGCCTTGGCCAAGATATGTTATTGAAGCTAAAGGCCATCTACACTTTAACAGAACAGTTGTACAACGGCACTCTCCACAATCTTGTGGCCTTAGGGGTTACAAAAAGCTTCCAACTCGAATCAAGGCTATGTTGGACCACGTATCAACCGGCCCAAGCCAGATTGAAGAGCAAAGACAATCAGCTGCTCGAGCCGGAGCCATCGTTGCACTTGGTCCGGCCAAAGCCTGGCCATCGGAGCTTGACCCGAAGGAGATAGCCACTGGGTATCCTAAATTCAAAGATGACCAGTCACCTTTTGAAGACAAGGACTTCAATCACTACATCTGAGAGATGCGGCTTATGGCCTTGATAACCCAGAAGTATAGGGGATCGCAACAGTTTTCAAGGGTAGAGTATTCAACCCAATTTTATTGATTCGACACAAGGGGAGCCAAAGAATATTCTCGAGTATTAGCAGCCGAGTTGTCAATTCAACCACACCTGAAGGACTTAATATCTGCAGCAAAGTATTTAGTAGCAAAGTAATATGGAAG
This sequence comes from Triticum urartu, assembly GCF_003073215.2. Lineage (NCBI taxonomy): Eukaryota > Viridiplantae > Streptophyta > Magnoliopsida > Poales > Poaceae > Triticum > Triticum urartu. The sequence goes on along the minus strand of NC_053022.1, from coordinate 179,965,252 downwards.
TAACGGTGTCAGTGGCAAAAGTAACAATAGCAGTTTTGTAGCAGTCGTAACAGCGGCAACGGAAAAGTAACTTAGCAAAGATCAATATGAAACAAACTCGTAGGCAATGGATCAATGATGGATAATTATGTCGGATGGAATTCATCATGCAACAGTAGGGTGACACAGAACTAGCTCCAATTCATCAATATAATGTAGGCATGTATTCCGTATATAGTCATACGTGCTTATGGAAAAGAACTTGCATGACATCTTTTGTCCTACCCTCCCGTGGCAGAGGGGTCCTAATGGAAACTAAGGGATATTAAGGCCTCCTTTTAATAGAGAACCGGAATAAGGCATTAACACAAAGTGAATCCATGAACTCCTCAAACTACGGTCATCACTGGGAAGTGTCCCAACTATTGTCACTCCGGGGTTGCTGGATCATAACACGTAGTAGGCGACTATAACTTGTAAGATCGTATCAATAGCACAAATATATTCATGGAAACATAATAGGTTCAGATCTGAAATCATGGCACTTTGGCCCTAGTGACAAGCATTAAGCATAGCAAAGTCATAGCAACATCAATCTCAGAACATGGTGGATACTAAGGATCAAACTCTAACAAAACTAACTCGATTACATGATAAATCTCATCCAACCCATCACCTTCCAACAAGCCTACGATGGAATTACTCACGCACAACGGTGAACATCATGAATTGGTGATGGAGGAAGGTTGGTGATGATGATGGCGATGATTTCCCCTCTCCGGAGCCCCGAACGGACTCCAGATCTGGCCCGATGAAGAACAGGGGGTGACGGCGGCTCCGTATCGTAAAACGCGTTGAATCCTTCTCCCTGATTTTTTCTCCCCGAACGTGAATATATGGAGTTGGAGTTGAGGTCGGTGGAGGTCCAGGGGACCCACAAGGCAGGGGCGCGCCCTCCACCCTTGTGGATAGCCGGTGGGTCCCCCTCTGTTGATTCTTTCGCCAATATTTTTTATTTATTCCAAAAATATTCTTCGTGAAGTTTCAGGTCATTCCGAGAACTTTATTTCTACACAAAAATAACACCATGGCAATTCTGCTGAAAACAACGTCAGTCCGGGTTAGTTCCATTCAAATCATGAAAATTAGAGTCCAAAACAAGGGCAAAAGAGTTTGGAAAAGTAGGTACAATGGAGACGTATCAACACCCCCAAGCTTAACCCATTGCTTGTCCTCAAGCAATTCAGTTGACAAACTAAAAGTGATAAAGAAAAACTTTTACAAACTCTGTTTGATCTTGTTGTTGCAAATATGTAAAGCTAGCATTCAGGTTTTCAGCAAAGATTATGAACTAACCATATTCACAATAACATTTAGGTCTCACATTTACTTATATCAATGGCATAATCAACAAGCGAGCAATAATAATAAATCTTGGATGACAACACTTTTTTAAAACAATCATGATATGATATAACAAAATGATATCTCGCTAGCCCTTTCCGAGACTGGAAAACATTAATGCAGAGCACCCCTGAAGATCAAGGACTAACTAGACATTTTAATTCATGGTAAAAGAGACCCAGTCACAGTCATACTCAATATGAACTAATAGCAAACCATACAAATGACAGTGGTGCTCTCTAACTGGTCCTTTTTATAAGAGGACGATGACTCAGCAATAAAAGTAAATAGATAGGCCCTTCGTAGAGGAAAGCAGGGATTTGCATAGGTGCCAGAGCTCGAGTTTTAAAACATAGATGAATAATATTTTGAGCGGTATGCTTTCCTTGTCAACATAACAACCAAGAGATCTCAGTATCTTCCTTACTAGATACATTATAGGTGGTTCCCAAACAGAATGGTAAAGTTTATACTGCCCCTCCACCAACAAGCACATTCCACAGCTAGTCCGAAACAATGGGTGTCGTCCAACTAACAACAATCCTGGGGGAGTTTTGTTTGTAATTATATTTTTATTTGATTTGAGCATGGAACTAGGCATCCCGGTTACCAACCATTTTCTCATGAATGATGAGCGGAGTCCACTCATCATGAGAATAACCCACCTATCATGGAAGATACTGACAGCCCCCACTCGCTACATGAGCGATTCAGGCATACAAAACAGATTATCATTTGAAGGTTTAGAGTTTGGCACATGCAAATTTACTTGGAATGGCAGGTAAATACCGCATATAGGTAGGTATGGTGGACTAATATGGAAAAACTTTGGGTGTATGGACGTGAATTCACAAGCAGTATTCCCGCTTAGGACAAATGAAGGCTAGGAAAAGATTGAGGAGCGACCAACTAGAGAGCGACAACAGTCATAAACATGCATTGAGATTAACCAACATTGAATGCAAGCATGAGTAGGATATAAATCACCATGAACATAAATATCGTGGAGGCTATGTTGATTTTATTTCAACTACATGCGTGAACATGTGCCAAGTCAAGTCACTTAAATCATTCAAAGGAGGATACCATCCTATCATACCACATCACAACCATTTTAAAAGCATGTTGGCATGCAAGGTAAACCATTATAAACTCCTAGCTAATTAAGCATGGCATGAGTAACTATAATCTCTAATTGTCATTGCAAACATGTTTCATTCATAATGGCCTGAATCACGAACGATGAACTAATCATATTTACAAAAAAAGGTCGAGTTCATACCAGATTTTCCTCATCTCATCATGTATCATCATTATTGCCTTTCACTTGCATGACCGAACGGTGTGAATAATAATAAGCGTGCACGTGCATTGGACTAAGTTGGAATCTGCAAACATTTATTCAAAGGAGAAGACAAGGTAATATGGGCTCTTTATTAGATCAACAATAATGCATATGAGAGCCACTCAACATTTTCATCGTGGTCTTCTCCTCTCGACCCCCAAAGAAAAGAATAGAATTTCAAAGAAACACACTGAAATGTTTTTGGAGTTCTTGTTTTTCCAAGGAAAGTAAAACAAGCACAAGAAAAACTATTTACATGGGAAAGCTCCCAACAAGCAAAAGAAGAACTAGAAATCTTTTTGGGTTTTCTTTAATACTACTACTACTAAACAAGGAAAGGAAACCTAAAAAGAAACCACGACTATTTTTTGGATTTTCTCAAAGTTTTTCAAACACACAAGAAGAAAGCGGGAAAAAAAGAAAATAAACTAGCATGGATAATACAATGAAAAAGTATGAACACCGACAACTGGAATGAATGTGTGAACATGAAGGTAATGTCGGTGAGAAATACGTACTCCCCCGAGCTTAGGCTTTTGGCCTAAGTTGGTCTATGCCCATGGATCAAAGTAGCCCTCTCCGGTTTACTAAGGAGGATCCAAGGGGTTCCACTGGTTAGCGAGCTCCTGCGGCTCCCATTGACAAATAGACTCCTGGTATGGATCAGGTGATGGCTCTGGCTCAGGGACTGGGGATTGCATCCGCTCCCAATATGCATAAATGTCAACGGGCATGATGAGGTACCTGCCTAAATGAATATCGAACAAAGAAGGTGCAAGCAAGGTAATAAATCCAGGAGAAGTAATAAATCATATCCTGGGGTCTACGCACACAACCAGGAGCAAGATAATTAAACCATAACTTAGCATTACTCTTTAATGAGAAAGGGAACAATTTAAGAATTTAGTAATAGCGAATTTTTTTATCATGAGAAAATAGGGTGGCTATATCATTCAATTTAGTAGGATGTGCCACAACAGTTTCAGATTCATAACCTTGGAAAGGATCAGATGCAACCAAAGTAATCAACTCAGGATCGACAGAGAATTCATAATCCTTATCAGTAATAAAGATAGGTGAAGTAGCAAACTTAGGATCATATTGCATTTTAGCATTCAAAGATTTTTTCTTTCAGCTTAGCTAACAATTTCTTAAGATCATCTCTATCATTGCAAGCAAAAAAGTCTCTAGCAGTTTCTTCATCCATAATATAACCCTCATGTACCTTAGGCAATTCATATATAGGGGGAGAATCATAATCTTCAGTTTCAATAATATCATCAGTTTTAGCAATTTCATTCTCTCTAACCCTAGCAGGTTGTTCATTAAGAAATTCACCTAATGGCATAATATTATCAAGCAAAGAAGTAGTATCATCATAAGCATCATTCATAGTAGAAGTAGCATCATCAATAACATGCGACATATCAGAATCAATAGCAGGTGTAGGTGTCGCAAGCTTACTCAAAACAGAAGTTGAATCAAGTGCAGAGCTAGATGGCAGTTTCTTACCTCCCCTCGTAGTAGAGGGATAGATCTTGGTTTTGTTGTCCTTAAGATTCCTCATAGTGATCAAAAGATATAAATCCCAAGTGACTCGGAGAATAGAGCTATGCTCCCCGGCAACGGCGCCAGAAAAAGGTCTTGATAATCCACAAGTATAGGGGATCGCAACAGTTTTCGAGGGTAGAGTATTCAACGCAAATTTATTAATTCGACACAACGGGAGCTGTCGGTGTCAAAACCGGCGGATCTCGGGTAGGGGGTCCCGAACTATGCGTCTAAGGCGAATGGTAATAGGAGGCATGGGACACGATGTTTTACCCAGGTTCGGGCCCTCTTGATGGAGGTAAAACCCTACGCCCTGCTTGATTAATATTGATGATATGGGTAGTACAAGAGTAGATCTACCACGAGATCAGAGAGGCTAAACCCTAGAAGCTAGCCTATGGTATGATTGTCTGTTGTCCTACGGACTAAAACCCTCCGGTTTGTATAGACACCGGAGAGGGTTAGGGTTACACAAGGTCGGTTACAAAGGAGGAGATACACATATCCATATTGCCTAGCTTGCCTTCCACGCCAAGTAGAGTCCCATCCGGACACGAGACGAAGTCTTCAATCTTGTATCTTCATAGTCTAACAGTCCGTCCAAAGGATATAGTCTGGCTGTCCGGAGACCCCCTAGTCCAGGACTCCCTCAGTAGCCCCTGAACCAGGCTTTCAATGACGATGAGTCCGGCGCGCAGTATTGTCTTCGGCATTGCAAGGCGGGTTCCTCCTCTGAATACACCACGGAAGAATTTGAATACAAGGATAGTGTCCGACCCTGCAAAATAAGTTCCACATCCCACCGTAGAGAGAATAATATTTCCACAAATCTAATCTGCTGACATGTTTTGGTGACACGACATTACGCCATGGCCCGGTGATTATTCGAATCGTTTCCTTCAACTAGCCCCGCACATAACGCGAGGCAGTTTTTTGACACGTCTCGTCAAAGCAGAGATCGTGTTCCCCTAATTACGGGATTCTCATCAATACGGTCGTGGGTAACCCAACCGTGTCTAGGACTCCTAGATTATAGGCAAGTCCCAAACGGCCACGGAGAGGACGCTTGATATTCACCCTCTTTATAAAGGGACAAGGCTTTTACTTTTTTCCCTCCCGTGCTCAATCGAATCCTTCCCCTGCCTCGAGTTCTAACACCCAAAGCCCAGGTCAGGTGCTCCGGATCTTCAATCATGTCCGGATCCAGCCTTCAAGGCTGGTGGATGCCCTCCTCCGTTACGGAAGAGGATATCAAGAAGTTGAGGGAGGCCAGATACCTGACTGCCAAGGTTTCGCATCGGCTGCCTGCCCGAGGGCAGGTCGTCCCTACTCCTGAACCCAACGAACACGTCGTGTTCATCTCCCACTTCCTCTGAGGTCTAGGCCTCGCTCTGGATCCCTTCGTAAGGGGTTTGATGTTCTATTACGGGCTAGACTTCCACAATCTAGCCCCGGACTCCTTTCTCCACATCTCGACATTTATTGTCGTGTGTGAGGCCTTCCTCCGCATTACCCCTCACTTCGGCCTGTGGCTCAAGATTTTTGACGTGAAGCCGAAGATCGTCGAGGGGCAGCACGTAGCGTGCGGAGGCGCATCAATAAGCAAGATCGCAGGAGCTCCATGGCCAAAAGGTTCATTTTCAGAGATGTCCGGATTATGCCAACGGGAGTGGTTTTACATCACAGCTCCCAGAAGCGCCAAGTGGGTGGCTGCCCCTGCTTTCCGCTCGGGCCCCCCACCACAACTGATGTCATGGATCAGCAGGGGGCTGAGCTGGGGTCCAGGCAAGGACGTACCTATACTGCAGAGCCGCATTCAAGATCTCTTCGAAGGAGATTTCAGTCTGGTTATGGTGGTGCAAGTCATGCTGGTTCGTTGAGTCCAGCCTTGCAAACGCCGACCCCTCCGCATGTGGGAGTTCAACCCAGAAGGACCGCGCTCTATTCAGAATTTCCTCGGCCTGACGCACGAGGAGCTGTATAAATCATTCTTCAGACCCCAAATAGAGTGTTCGGATACTACCGAGGACGTGGGCCTGAGCAGCAACCGCACCACCGAACAAGTAAGTAATCCTCTAGCCGAACATGCCGTCTTTCATTTATCATGATGTCATTCTGAGAAATTGCGCTTTGACCAGGACTAGCTAACAAAGCCGAAAATGATTCGGTGTTCGGCCCCCCTTCCTGAGGGTTTGGAAAATCTGGTACTGGAAAAGATGCTCGAGCTAGCACCTTGCCCGAAGCCCTCAAAGGAAGATAAAGGGGGGGATAACGGGGGCGAGAGCGGGCCTCCATCGCTACCAATTCCAACCGAGGGAATGAGCGCCTCCGTGAAGGAGGATAACCAAGGGGAAGAATCCGACCTTCTCTTGCTTCGGGGAAGGAAGAGGACTGCCTCTGAAGATCCAGAAACCAAGGTTTCCAAACGGGAGAAGAAATCTCCACCAGAGGGTCCTGCCTTGGAGGGTGCTCTTGTCGCACAAAGTCCGCGCGGGGATCAGCCCTCCAACGAGCTGTAAGTAATCAAAAAGTACTTTAATAGTGAAGATATACTACCTTACCTCTAAGGAAAATAACTAAAGCCTTTATCTTGCAGTTCGGACCTTAGCCCTTCTCAGCAGAGCTCGTCCTCGAAGGATCTTCTTCCGGAGATGATGGAGAGCGAAATGCCTCCCCCGGACTCCCCCGCTCAAGAAGCGGGCGACCTTGAAGTGTCGTCATGGAGGGCCTCTCCGGATCCGGTGAGGCCAGAAGATAATCCGGTAGTCACTTGAAGTCCCCAGCGTCCGGCTCTTGAAGAGAGCAAACAAAAGAGTCCGGCACCGTCTGGTATGCGGTCAGATGTACTGAGGGAGCTATTGGAGCGAGTGGCCATCTCAGAAGAACACCGTACGTTGATGAGTACGGTGATGGAAAGAATTCCGTCCGCCGAAAGCGGATTGCATGAAGCCTTTATGAGTCTACTGACGGGCTTTGAGGTACGTGCAATGTTATACTTTTTGATAGTACCGCACATTTTTAGGTGTGCCCTGTGTAGATAGTAGCCCCTGAGACTATGGTTGTCGTCGAGAACGGCGGCGAACAGAGGATCATAGTCCCAGGTAATAACCAAACTGCCTTTATGTTCAGGTGATGGAAGCTCCAGTGGCTAGCCGGACTAATGAGTTTGCCGAACTAAAGCGGCAACTAGATGCGACAGACGCCGACATCGAGCTTGTTAACAAGCGGATTGACGAGTCACGGGGTAAGTAATGTTTTCATGTGAATGTCACATAGTAAGAGCAGCATGATGCCAGTATCTTTAATATGTTGTGACTGCAGACGGAGCTGCCACCGTGGAGACCCTTCGGGCGGAACTTGCCCGAGCCAAGGAACAAGCAGGAATTAGCAATGCGGCTTCTTTGAAGGCGGTCGAAGAGTTAAGAGCCAAGAGGGCCGCGCATTGCGAAAGCAAAGAGAAGATGTCCAAGATGGCCATAAAATTAAAAGACACTTCCGACCGTTGCCAGTTCCTTGAAGAAGAGAACCGAGTGAAGGCAGCGGACCTTGAAAAGGCCACGGTGGCGACCAAAGACACCCGCTCTGCTATGAGGGCGAAGAAGGAGGAGTTGCGCGAAGCCGGGGATATTGCGGCTGGGAAGCCCTTTCTGCTGCACAGGAAGTTCAGAGATCCGCGGTATGCCCCTCTGGATCGGCTGTGGAGTTCGGCAAATGCATATATGGACTTGGCAGCGAGCGCTGTCGATGCGGCCGAATACTTCCGAGATCAGACAGATCATGAAGTGGACAAGCTGTTCTGGTCGCAATTTAACGTTCCATAGCGTCCGCTTCCCTTGACTGATCAGCTAGCCGAATGGGCCGAACTTAATAGATTGTCCGGACTTGCCATGAGGTCCGTCGTAGATCATCTGTGGTCGGAGAAGCCAAAGCCGAACAGCTATTTCAACTTAGTGCAGCAGTTCCTTGGTGCGGTGTCACGCATCAATGAGATAAAGAGGTCGGCGTGCATAGAAGGCTCGCGGATGGCCCTTGCTCGTGTCAAAGCATACTAGGCGGAGATGGATGCTACCACTGTTGCGGCGCAGGGTTCGGCCATAGGCCAAGTGGCTGCCGAGCACTATTTTGAGGAAGTTCTTGAGGGTGCTCGTTTGATAGAGGCCCAGTGCTCGAAGAATATTATGTTTGAGTGACATGTATTCCCATTGTAAACACAATGTTTTTATGAAATGTATTAAGGTTGTATTTATACTTTTGCCTGAAAGTAATATGATGCCTCCTGTGCGGCCGTTTATGTATATATGTATATAACCTGAAAGATTGCAGTCGTCGGCTTCAACCCCCACGCATATAATGCGGAGGTGCTCGCAGAAGACGCGTGTTCACATTTAACCCAGTGTCTTGGTCCTACTAAGGAGGTGATAGCGCAGCGAACGAGGCAACCGGACTATAATGCTTTAACACTTTCACTTAGCCATAGGAGTTTGACGGTGGGGCTACTATATAGCCCCGGGTGGCTCCGCACTCTCCCGAACTCGGGGTGCGTATATGCCTGGCCGGGAAACGGCCCTTCATTAAGGTGGAGGAATTCTAACATTCCGATAGGTCATCGAGTGGTTGACCAGTCTCGCGCTATATCATGACATTCAGTTTTCGGCTTTCTCTATTGAGGTGCTTGTCCGGATGAACCAGGGCACAATCGCAGTAGTTCTCCTGGTGCTGCCGTAGCCGATAGAGCGGAACGTAAGGCACCAGAACACAGGAGCCGGGCAAACCCAACATTTGACAAAAGACATGATTCGGAGCTGATGCATATAAGGCCAAACTCGCGATGCCGAACACTCCCTAAGGTATTCGGTCTTTATGGTATAAACCGGGCCTAAATAGTGCCCTTTGTAAGAAGCCCCTTGTGTCCAGGTACGTGCATTATTCTGACGTGGCCACATGCCAAGACGTCAGCATCCTTCTCAATTGTACTGAGAATCCGAGGGATGTGTATCAACAAGAGACAGTAAAAAAGGTTTACGCAGGGTCTTAATCTAAAAAGAATCCTTGGAACGGGTCCCTGCTGCACGTCTGTGCCTGTGTCTCTGTTGTGCCGTATCCTGGACGGGTGTAGCACGATGGTCATCTGTAAAAGAGAGAAACTTAGGTGAAAAGTTGTCGTGCAAAAAGGTAGGTTTAAAGAAACCATGTACAATTCGAGATGAGTAAAAAATAGCCACTTGTCTGCGCACGTTGAGCCCCTTGTATTTGTAATAGGGGTGTGGCCATCAAACCTGTATGAATTACATATAGCTGCACCGGACTCGTCTAACCGTGTTTGTGGTCCTGATGACCTATTAAATGCTTTAGTTGGTGAGGCCGTTTTTAGTGTGCGGCTGCCAAAGCAGCCGCACTATCTTTGGCACGCAGGGATCGCTCAATATTTCCATTTACTATAATGATGCCACGTGGACCGGGCATCTTAAGCGTGAGGGAAGCGTAATGCGGTATTGCATTAAAGCGAGCGAAGGCTTCGTGTCCAAGTAGTGCTTGATAGCCACTTTGGAACGGAGCAATGTGGAAGGTTAAGTTTTCGCTATGGAAGTTATCGGGGAAGCCGAATATAACCTCTAGTAGCAGGGAGCCCTTGCAATGAGCCCCTGGGCCTGGCGTTACTCCTTTAAAGGTAGTATTGCTATGGCAGATTTTCGTTGGGTCTATCCCCATTTTGCGGATTGTGTCCTGATATATCAGGTTTAGACTGCTACCACCGTCCATCAGGACTCGTGTGAAATGGTATCCGTCAATTATTGGGTCTAATACCAAGGCAGCCCATCCTGCACGCCGGATACTTGCTGAGTAATCCCGACGGTCAAAAGTGATCGGTTGAGATGACCAGTGGCGGGACTCCGCGGTGATAGACCCTTGGACATATTTCTCTGGGAGTGTCGCTTTGTTTCTCCCCTTGATTACGTGTAACACATTTACTGTTTTGACTTCTGGTGGAAATTTCTTTTGTTCCCCAGTGTCTTGCTTGAGAGGCTCATCCTCGTCTTCGCTTGGTGTATCCTCCCCCTTGTGTACGGCGTTGAGCTTGCCGGACTGCTTGAAGACCCAACATTCTCTGTGGGTATGATTAGCAGGTTTACCAGGGGTGCTATGGATCTGACATATTTGGTTCAGAATTTTGTTTAGGCTGGACAGTTCATCTCTGGCGCCTTTAGAGGGCGGCTTTTGCTGACCTGGCCGAGAGCTTTTGAATCCGGCGTTTACTGTCGTGCTCTTCGGGCTGTCTTCTTTATTCCGGCGCTTATTATTGTTGCTGTGCCATGATTTCCCGTTTCCATCTCTAACTTCGGATGTACTGGGGTCGCTGGTGCTACATCTGGCTAGCCAGCTATCCTCACCCGCGCAAAAGCGGGTCATGAGGCTTGTTAATGCTGCCATTGTTCTCGGCTTTTCTTGGCCGAGGTGTCTGGCAAGCCATTCGTCACGGACGCTATGCTTAAAAGCTGCCAAGGCTTCGGCATCTGGACAGTCGACTATTTGGTTCTTTTTAGTAAGAAACCTGTTCCAAAGCTTTCGGGATGACTCTCCGGGCTGTTGAGTTATATGACTCAAATCGTCCGCGTCCGGAGGTCGGACATAAGTCCCTTGAAAATTTGCCCGAAAAGCGTCTTCGAGCTCTTCCCAGCTTCCAATGGAGTTTTCGGGGAGGCTTTTAAGCCAGTACCGAGCTGGCCCTTTGAGTTTGAGGGGTAAATACTTAATGGCAACTTCCGCTTCGGGTAGCTCTTGGTGAGGCGATTACTGCCATACTTCGCTGCTGTGTTGAGTACTTTACTCCATCTGATTTGGAGTGTGTCTTGCGCAGCCTTGAGCCTTTGCTTCTGCTTTTTTAGACTCCTCGCGATGGCAACAAGCCTTTGATGGGCATTCTGTTGCTCCGGGTGTCTGTCCGGTGTTATGTCCTCCGGACTATTATCTTTGACAGAATCAGGTTGTTCGGTTTGATTCTCCGTCTTGCCGTGGTCCGGAAGTGGTTCACCCTGCTCTAACGCTGGTCTGTATGATCGTTATTTCTGCCAGGGCGGGATTTGGGGCGGCGCTTACGCCGCCGCTTTGACTGCTTCTCGAGGGGACAACCCATCGTTGCGTCCTTCCGTTCCACGTCGTCGTCTTCTTTTGGTGTGTCCACCATGTATACGTCATGTGACGAAGTGGGCGTCCAGTGCCCTGTGGGCAGTGGTTCCTGTTCGTCTCCTGCATCGTCATTCATACTGTCGATGTCTTCGGAGTCGAAGTCGAGCATGTCGGTTAAGTCATCGACAGTGGCTACTAGGTGGGTGGTGGGTGGGCGGCGAATTTCCTTGTCATCCGCATCCCAATCCGGCCGAACATAGTTCAGCCCGGATCCTCCTGATAAGGAGAGAGACCTTAATGAGTTCAGTATATCACCAAAGGGCGAGTGCTGAAAGATATCTGCGGAGGTAAACTCCATGATCGGCGCCCAGCCAGATTCGATAGGAACGGGCGCAGGCGGGTCGGAGTCCATGGCCGTAGAAGGATCCGGCAGTTTAACAACATGGCTCTTGTGCAAGGTAAGGTCGATGTTCGGCTCGATCGCCGATGAGGATAAGGCTTCCGTGGCGGGGTCCATCCACCCATCCATGGACGGCGCAACTGGCTCCGAATTAAGGGTCAGAGCGGATGCCGGTGCGATCTCCTGAACACTGTCTGATGGTAGAGCTAAACCGTACTCATCGTGATCGCGTGACGCACAAGGCAGAGGCTCGAATCCGTCGAAGATTAAGTCTCCGCGGATATCGGCCGTGTAGTTTAAGCTTCCAAACCTGACCTGGTGGCCAGGGGCGTAACTTTCAATCTGCTCCAGATGGCCAAGCGAATTGGCCCGCAGTGCAAAGCCACTGAATACAAAAATCTGTCCGGGGAGAAAAGTCTCACCCTGGACTGCATCGCTAACGATGATCGAAGGAGCCATCAAGCCTAACGGCGATGACACAGAGGAACTCTCAATGAAAGCACCAATGTCGGTGTCAAAACCGGCGGATCTCGGGTAGGGGGTCCCGAACTGTGCGTCTAAGGCGGATGGTAACAGGAGGCAGGGGACACGATGTTTTACCCAGGTTCGGGCCCTCTTGATGGAGGTAAAACCCTACGTCCTGCTTGATTAATATTGATGATATGGGTAGTGCAAGAGTAGATCTACCACGAGATCAGAGAGGCTAAACCCTAGAATCTAGCCTATGGTATGATTGTCTGTTGTCCTAAGGACTAAAACCCTCCGGTTTATATAGACACCGGAGAGGGTTAGGGTTACACAAGGTCGGTTACAAAGGAGGAGATACACATATCTGTATTGCCTAGCTTGCCTTCCACGCCAAGTAGAGTCCCATCCGGACACGAGATGAAGTCTTCAATCTTGTATCTTCATAGTCTAACAGTCCGGCCAAAGGATATAGTCCGGATGTCCGGAGACCCCCTAGTCCAGGACTCCCTCAGGAGCCAAAGAATATTCTCGAGTATTAGCAGCTGAGTTGTCAATTCAACCACATCTGAAAGACTTAATATCTGCAGCAAAGTATTTAGTAGCAAAGTAATATGGAAGTAAGGATAACGGTGGCAAAAGTAACAGTAGCAGTTTTGTAGCAATCATAACAATGGCAACAGAAAAGTAACTTAGCAAAGATCAGTATGAAACGAACTCGTAGGCAATGGATCAATGATGGATAATTATATTGGATGGCATTCATCATGCAACCGTAGGGTGACACAGAACTAGCTCCAATTCATCAATATAATGTAGGCATGTATTTCATATATAGTCATACGTGCTTATGGAAAAGAACTTGCATGACACATTTTATGTTACCCTCCCGTGGCAGCGGGGTCCTAATGGAAACTAAGGGACATTAAGGCCTCCTTTTAATAGAGAACCGGAACAAAGCATTAACACATTGTGAATACATGAACTTCTCAAACTACGGTCATCACCGGGAAGTGTCCCGACTATTGTCACTCCGGGGTTGCCGGATCATAACACGTAGTAGGTGACTATAACTTGCAAGATCGGATCAAGAACACAAGTATATTCATGGAAACATAATAGGTTCATATCTGAAATCATGGCACTCGGGCCCTAGTGACAAGCATTAAGCATAGCGAAGTCATAGCAACATCAATCTCAGAACATAGTGGATACTAGGGTTTAAACCCTAACAAAACTAACTCGATTACATGATAAATCTCATCCAACCCATCACCTTCCAGCAACCCTATGATGGAATTACTCACGGACAAAGGTGAGCATGATGAAATTGGTGATGGAGGAAGGTTGGTGATGATGATGGTGATGATTTCCCCTCTCCAGAGCCCCGAACGGACTCCAGATCTGGCCTCCTAATGAAGAACAGGGGGTGATGGCGGCTCCATATCGTAAAACATGATGAATCCTTCTCTCCGATTTTGTTCTCCCCGAACGTGAATATATGAAGTTGGAGGTGAAGTCTGTGGAGGTCCATGGGACCCACAAAGGCAGGGCGCGCCCTCCACCCTTATGGACAGCCCGTAGGTCCCCCTCTGTTGATTCTTTCGCCAATATTTTTTATTTATTCCAAAAATATTCTCCGTGAAGTTTCAGTTCATTCTGAGGGTTTTTTATTTCTGCACAAAAATAACACCATGGCAATTCTGCTGAAAACAGCGTCAGTCCGGGTTAGTCCCATTCATGCAAATTAAAGTCCAAAACAAGGGCAAAAGAGTTTGGAAAATTAGATACGATGGAGACGTATCAGGCCTGTAAGATGGTGGAGGACCTGAACTTGAATAAATACACGGCGGATTACAATAGCAATAATCACAAGATTAAGCCGCCAGCCCGCGACGTGGTCAATCTCATTCCTCCTCGGCGTAAGCACATCTTTGCTCCTGACGACGATCATTCTATTATTCTCAATGATGATGCCACTTTCGAAGATTTAACCGGCATCGACTGGACAATGACTGATCTTCAGATGATCGACGAAGAAGAGCCGTCGAGGGATGACCCGGAGTCGTCAACTCTCCAAGAAGGAAACCAATGACGACCCCGGCGGCTCTCGGGCTAGGTATAAGAGCGTCCTTTCAAGAAAATTGCCTCAAACTTGTGGGCTCATGATGGCCTTGTAATAGGCTAGGTTAAAACAATGATCCACCTTGTCATGCCATCGTGCATGTTTATCATAAACTACTTGTTAGAAGTATTGTGATGTATGTTCAACTAAGCCAAACATATGATTTGCACCACGACTCTTATTGTCTCCTAAAGACCTTGTTTAGTTGTATAAAACCAACCAACATTTGTGCTGGCGACTTATAAAGCAAATAGCCAGGTGCGTGACAACCCCAATAGTAGTAACCTTTCATGACAAAAAAATCATCATCTTAGCTTTTTAAGTCAAAATGAACTGGCGACTCAACGTCTAAAACCAGGGCGGGTTGTAACCCGAAATATTCAAACATGAGCCCCAACACACTTGCAACTTAAAGTCAAAAACCAGGGCGGGTTGTAACCCGAAATAGTCAACCATAACTATCATAACCCGGAACCAGGCGACTCAGATATCTCAATACCAAAACTTGAAAACATAAAAGCATCTGAAAATCCAAATAGAAAATATGCAAATCTCAAAAATCACAAGGCCAGCTTTTAGGGCATGGTCGAAAAAAGTGGCTTACAAGCCTCATATTTGCTTTGAAGGCTGCAATAGCCATTTGGTGCTCGGGCCTCATGTTTGCTTTCAAGGCCGCAACAGCCATTTGGCACTCAGACCTCATGATTGCTTTCAAGGCCGCAACAGCCATGGTTGTACCTAGCACACTGTAAGCCGGCTCTCACGTGACACAAGCCACTGTTTTAACCTTAACCAGTTCAAGGTCTTGAAAAAGATTGACTATTAAGAGTTCAATGGATCACCTCGCGGAGTAGCAAGTTGCAAACACGCAGGAAAAACCTAGAAAAAGTGGCATTCAAGCCGGTCAAGAGGGTATGAAAGCTAAACCCAGTGGTTGGAAGCCCCCAAGTGACCTTATGATCAATCAATAAAGGCTCAGATACTCAGAAATGAAACGACAGAGGCCCCGTAATTTGGGGATGCCGGCTTTATTATATTGATCATAAAAAGTTATATACATTAACAAAGGTATGTACAAAGATAAGAGTCGGCTGCTCAAGTGTAGTAAGGCCGAAGATGTGCAATATTCCACGGATGACGAGTCTCCTCCTCCGACTTGTGGGAATCGTTGTGCTCACGCACATCAATGAGGTAATACGACCCGTTATTCAGGTTCTTGCTGACCACAAAGGGTCCTTCCCAAGGTGGAGATAACTTGTGCATATCTGTTTGATCTTGGATCGGTCGGAGTACCAACTCGCCTTCTTGAAACACCCGGGTCTTAACTCTGCGGCTATGATAGCGATGCAGGTCTTATTGATATATCGCCGAACGAGCTGCCACCAGGTCATGCTCCTCATCCAAAGCATTGAGTGTGTTTTGACGTGCTATTTCATTATCAGCTACAACATAAGTTTCCACACGAGGCGAGTCATGATGGGAATCACTTGGAAGAACCTCCTCTGCACCATAGACCATGAAGAAAGGCGTATAGCATGGTGACCTATTGGAGGTGGTATTGATACTCCAGAATACTAAAGGTAACTCCTCAACCCAACAACCCGATTTTAGCTTCAAAGGAACCATAAGCCGGGGTTTTATGCCTCTCAAAATTTCTTGGTTGGTTGTCTCAGCTTGACCATTAGACTGTGGATGAGCCACAGAATGGACGTCAAGACGAATATGCTCTCGTTGACAGAACTCCTTCATAGCACCCTTAGATAAATTAGTGCCATTATCAGTAATGATACTATGAGGGTAACCAAAACGGAAGATCAACTTTTTAACAAACTAGACTGCAGTTGTCGCATCACACTTGCTGACCGGCTCTGCTCACCCCACTTGGTAAATTTGTCAACTGCCACCAAGAGGTGGGTTTTCTTATATTTAGACTGTTTGAAAGGCCCAACCATATCAAGCCCCCAGACTGCAAATGGCCAAGTAATTGGAATTATCCTCAACTCTTGAGCCGGCACATGAGCCTGTCGAGAAAACTTCTGACAGCCATCACATTTACTGACGATATCCTCCGCATCAGCATGAGCCGTGAACCAATAAAATCCATGACGAAAAGCTTTGGCTACTAAAGATTTTGAGCCGGTGTGATGACCATAATCGCCCTCATGAATCTCACGCAAGATCTCATGGACTTCTTCGGGAGAAACACAACGTTGGAACACACCTGTTACGCTGCATTAGTGTAACTCGCCATTGACAATAGTCATAGACTTAGACCACCGAGTTATCTGCCTGGCCAAAGTTTCATCCTCAGGTAACTCGCCCCGGGTCATATAAGCCAAGTAGGGAAGTGTCCAATCAGGAATAGCATGGAGAGCCACCACCAACTGCGCCTCTGGGTCAGGATAGCAAGATCCTCCTCTGACGGTACCTTGACTAAAGCATTATGCAATACATCAAGAAAAACATTAGGGTGTACTGGCTTACGCTGGGACCCCAGTCGGCTCAAGGCATCAGTCACCTCATTTTTCCTTCGATCAAGGTGCTCCACCTGATAACCCTTGAAATGACCAGCAATATTATCAACCGCCCGGCGATAATCTGCCATGAGCAGGTCGTTGGAATCCCATGTACCTGAAACTTGCTGAGCCACAAGTTCTGAGTCGCCAAAACACCTAACCCGGCTCAAATTCATCTCTTTGTCCATGCGAAGGTCGTGGAGTAAAGCCTCATATTCAGCTGCATTGTTAGTATAAGGAAACATTAGCCTCAAAACATAGCAAAACTTATCACCTTGTGGGGAAGTCAATATGACCCCAGCTCCCGAGCCCTCTAACTTCCTGGACCCATCAAAGTGAATTTTCCAATATGTGTTATTAGGCCTCTCCACCGGTGTCTGCAACTCTGTCCAGTCATTAATGAAATCAACCAGAGCCTGAGATATGATAGTTGTTCGTGGTACGTATTTCATACCATGAGGTCCGAGCTCTATTTCCCACTTAGCAACCCGGCCTATGGCCTCCCTGTTTTGAATGATGTCTCCTAAAGGGGCAGAGCTGACCACAGTAATAGGATGACCAAGAAAATAATGCTTCAGCTTGCAACTCGCCACGAACACTCCATATACCAATTTCTGCCAATGTGGGTATCGTTGTTTGGACTCAATCAACACCTCACTGACATAATAAGCCGGCCTCTGGACTAGGCACTCCTTACCCGTCTCCTTGTGCTCCACCACGATCACCACACTGACAGCTTTACTGTTAGCCGACACGTACATCAGCAAAGGTTCTTTCTCAATGGGAGCTGCAAGGACGGGCGGCTCAGCTAATTGCTTTTTGAGCTCCTCAAATGCCTTATCAGCGGCGTCACTCCACACAAAATGATATGTTTTCTTCATCATCTGGTGTAAAGGAATCGCCTTCTCGCCTATGCGGCTTATAAACCGGCTCAAGGCTACAATACGACCCGCCAGGGCGCTGGACATCATTAACACATGCCGGCTTAGGCAATGAAGTAATAGCCTTAATTTTCTCCGGGTTAGCTTCAATACCTCTCTCCGAGAGCAGAAAACCCAAGAGCTTGCTTGCAGGTACACCAAAAACACACTTGGCTGGGTTAAGCATCATCATATAGACCCGAAGATTGTCAAAAGTATCCCTTAAATCATCCAAGAGCGTCTCCTTTTTCCTGGATTTAACCACAATATCATCCACATAAGCATGCACATTACGCCCAATTTGACTGTGAAAGCAATTCTGGACACAGCGTTGATAAGTTGCATGTGCACTCTTGAGCCCAAAAGGCATAAAGACATAGCAAAAAGCTCCAAAAGGCATGATGAAAGCCGTCTTCTCCTGGTCTTTAACCGCCATTTTGATCTGATGATAACCAGAATAAGCGTCAAGGAAACATAAGCTCTCACAACCCACCGTAGCATCAATAATCTAGTCAATGCGAGGGAGAGCAAATGGATCAGCTGGGCAAGCCTTGTTAAGATCACTATAATCAACACACATATGCCAGGTGCCTTTTTCTTAAGTACCAACACCGGGTTAGCCAACCACTCAGGGTGAAAGACTTCAATGATAAACCCACCTGCCAAGAGTCGGGCCACCTCTTCTCCAATAGCCTTATGCCGCTCTTCATTGAAACGACGATGGAACTGTTTGACCGGCTTAAACTTAGGATCAACATTGAGAGTGTGCTCAACGAATTCTCTCGGTACACCCGTCATGTCAGAAGGTTTCCATGCAAAGATGTCCCGATTCTCACAGATGAACTGGATGAGCGCGCTTTCCTATTTAGGATCCATATTAGCCCCTAGTGTGAACTGCTGAGATGAGTCGCTAGGGACAAAGTCAACCTGCCTAGTATCATCAGCCGACTTAAACTTCAACAGAGGATCTTGCTCCATGGTGGGCTTCTTCAAAGGGGTCATATCAGTCGGTCAACATTATCCTTATAAAACTTAAGTTCCTCAGTTGCACAGGCCGATTCAGCATAGGCAGCATCTCCTTCTCACATTCCAATGCAATTCTTCGATCACCATGGGCTGTAATCGTGCCCTTACGCCCTAACATTTTAAGCTGCAGATAAACATAACAAGGTCGCGCCATAAACTTGGCGTAAGCCGGCCGTCCAAACAAGGCATGATAAGGGCTCTTGATTTTAACCACTTCAAACCATAACGTCACTTCTCGGTAATCATAGTCATCGCCAAAAGCCACTTCCAAGGCAATCTTCCCCATTGGGTATGCCGACTTACCAGGGACCACACAATGAAAAACTATAGAGGACGGATTAAGCTCCTTATCAGTTAAATTCATCCGGTGAAAAGTATCATAATATAGGATATTGATACTACTGCCACCATCCATGAGCAATTTAGTGAATTTATAACCCCCAACTTGAGGGGCTACCACCAATGCCAGTTGACCCGGATTATCAACCCGGGGTGGGTGATCCTCTCGACTCCATGTGATTGGCTACTCTGACCATCGCAAGTATTGCGGTACCGCCGGCTCAATTGCACTGACCGCATGCTTATGAACCTTCTGATATCTCTTGCAAAGACTTGTGGTGAAAGCGTGGTACTGGCCACCATTAAGCTGCTTTGGGTTGCTCTGGTATCCTGACTGATCCTGCTCGTTACCCTGACCAGACTGTTGGTTACAACTACCCTGATTGCCCTGTCCTTGATACCCAGAATTTGAGCCGCCGCCACCAAAGCCAGGCCCTTGAGAGCCAGATCCTGACCCGCCTGGCGGCCCATTATTATTGATGTGACCTGGATTATAATCCGGTACTCCCGCATTATGAAAACAATCCTTCCATGTGTGAGAGTTGATGGCTGACCAGGCAGACTATGCTTTGGGAAAGGGTCATTAAGCATTGCCTCCAGGTTAAATTTTGGTCCTCCAAACTGCGGCTTACCCTTGTGTCGGGGATATACCCCACGGTATGACCCGCCAGGAGGTATGGCCCGGCTGGGACTTGGTGTTTCATTTATAAGCCACCCGAAGGTTGGCGACTCACTGGCGACCCGATCGGACCTGGCAGTTTACGGACAACCCGCCTGGACATTGTGACTCACTGGTGACCCGACGGGCAGGTCAGATGAATGACAAGGCCCAAGGCCCAGACGTTCGGCTCATGATATGGTGGGCCGGCTTAAGAGGAAAGGCGTGAGGAATATTTTCCTTACAAGGAATCAAGACCTGGACTTGTATCTAGCTTGTAATAGAAGATAGACTAATCCTTGTCCTATTAGGACTCCTCATGTAACCCACCCCTTCAACTTATATAAGGAGGGGCAGGGCACCCCAAGAGGGACAAGTTTTACAAGTTTCACAAGTTAGGTTTACACAGACAAGTCAATAGCTCTCGAGATAGAGCACCCTTCTAATCATGACCATCATCATCAATATCAATGAAGCGGGATGTAGGCTTTTACCTCCATCATGAGGGGTTGAACCTGGGTAAAAGCCTCGTGTCTCTCGTCCCATTCAACCCCTCTCAAGCTACCACATAGATGTGTTGGCCTCACGACTAAGTCCTTTTCACGAGGACATCTGCTATGACAAGTCCACGACAGTTGGCGCCCACCGTGGGGCTCGAACCTTGCGACGCTGATTTTTATATCTAGTTTTGGTGTTAGCTACCAGATCTGACCCGCCATTATGCCCTGTCACGTTCTATTGCTGACCCTTACCATTACCACTCTTCTTTCCCTTTTTGGACATCTCATTATCGGATCCAGGGTCTTTGGTAGTATCAAAGTCGGGATACTTAATGAGAGCCGCCATGAGCTCCCCCATGTCGCTATAGTGACACTTAAGCCGCCCGAGTTTCTGCTTGAGGGGGGTAAAGTGACAATTCTTTTCCAAAAATAGAATAGCAGAGCCCGCCGCAATGCTATCCGATGAGTGGATAATAGCTAAGACCTAGTGAACCCAATGGTGGGCCGATTCATCCTCCCGCTATATACAGTTGTCCGGGTCAATAATTGAAAGAGGCTAATTACACGTTCCTTTAAAGTTCTGAATCAAACGCGCCTTCAACTCAGCACATGAATTGATGGAATTAGCAGGTAATCCTTTCAGCCAGGTACGAGCCGGTCCACCAACATCATGGTGAAGTACTTGGCACATACCGCATCATTAACATCCAGCATCTCCATAGCTACTTCATAGCTTTCAATCCAAGCCTTGGGTGGAACATCAGCTATGTAGTTAGGCACCTTACGAGGACCCTTAAAATTCTTGGGCTAACGTTCGTTTGCATAGAGCCGGTACTAGACACGGCACACCAACTGTCTTGGAAGTCACCCTAGCCTCCATGGACGCCGAAGGGTTTACTGGAAACTGTTGATGAGTCTCGAGTTGAGCCGCCAGTTCCGCCTCATGACAGCCTCTAGCCTGATCCACAATGGCCTGAGCATTGTTCAGCATATGGCCACTCTGGGTGGGTTAGGTCGAAGGGGCGGGTCATCATCATGACGCGGGTTACGACGCTGCTCACTGCTGGAAACCGTCCGCGACTCAATGCACCGGTTGTAGCTTCGACTTGGGCGCGGAGTTGAATGGACATGCTTACGACTGTATGAATAAGCTACCTACTGTGCTACAACCGTCTGAAGAAGCCCCATCGCGTTCCAGGTCTCTATCACCGCTGGAGACTCGCCTTCGATAGGGATAGCTGCCAGCCATGTGACTGCTGCTATCATATTATCCACTAGGTTAAAATAGTGGCCAATAGGTGTCGAAACCCATTGAGGTGGGGTTAAATCCCTACGGGGCAGGTCTGGCACACGAGGTTGAGCTGCCGCTCCGGTTCTTGGTGCCTCAGCAACCCGGGTTACGTCGGGCGGGTTACTCGTTCCTGCCCCAGGTGTGTTAAAAAGATTCTATCCCTCAAACTGTGAAGGTAAGCGGCTCTGATTCCTCCTTCGAAGAATAGCATTGGACGCGTTCTGATCCAGACTCAGACGAAAAGCTTCTGCTCTTATCCGCTGTGACTCGGCCTCCAACAAGGCCCGCTATGTTGCCATCCTGGCGTTTTCTGCATTAAGATCCTCTTGGGCCTTGGCCACCTCGTCACGCACCTTTGCAACCTCCGCATTATGTTGCGCTTGATTCACCGGAGTTACCTCTGCAGCTAACAGAGTTGCCAAAGCATCCAAGAGTTCAGATAAGACTTGAGCCGGCGGCCATACTGAGCCGCTCGCCCCAGCTGTTGCAGCAGCAGTTGAGCAGGATGTCATAGCCGCGACCATTGACGAATTTAGCATTGGCTGCGTACCATCCATAAAAATAGCAGCCCTGCTCGGTGGCTCATGGGGATCCGGAATACTGTCACCATCGGAATAGCCCCCAAGCCCGCCATCTTGAAGCTGATAGATTGATTTGGTTTCTCCGGTCGAGGACTCATCTCCTGAATAGATGGCCATCTTTCCACCAGATGCAGACCCTTCCTCAAGATCCGCCCAATGGATAAAGCCAACAAAGACATGCTTCTGGCCAGGTTGACCCCTGGCGGTTTGCCCGCGCTAAGCCATCTCGGTGATATCGGTGCAGGCACTCGTCTCAGGCTCTGACTCACTGATTTTGCCTATGAAGACGTGAATTCCACCAAAGGAGACCCTGTACCCTTACTCTATTGAGTCAGCCTCGGGGCCCCGGCCAGCGTCGTCGATGTAGATCTTGCCGCGACAACTCTTGGTCATCTGGCCCATGGCGTATCCTTCGATCCCTGAGAATTTTCCCTTTAAGAACTCGAAACCACCGTGCTCTGGCCCCACGGTGGGCGCCAACTGTCATGGATTTGTCACGACAGATGCCCTTGTGAAAGGACTTAGGTGTGGAGCCATCACAACGTTGGTTAGCTCAAAGGGGTTGAGCGGGACAAAGGACACAAGAGTTTATCCAGGTTCGGCCCCTCACAACGAGGTAAAAGCCTATGTCCTGCTTCTAGTTGTATTGCTTGAGTTTCGATTACAAGGGAGCGATTACAATTGACCTAGCTATCGATCAATTGTTTCCTCAGTTAACCTGCCGCCGGTTCTCGCCTTTATATACACAGGTTGAGGTCCGGCGGCTTACAAGAGTCCATGTCGGGTCACACAACATAACCGACTCTGGTTCTAATTTCCTTGCCTTACAAAGCAAGTCATCATCGGGCGGCTCACACCTTTAGGTCTTGAGTCACCTCCGGGTCTTGGGCCTTCAATAAGAATTCTTATGAGCCGCCGTCTTCATGTCTTAACTTCTTGGGCCCGCTTGGCCCATTTGTTATGAGTCACCAACTGTGTAACCCGGCCCCTCCTGGGTGGGTCACACCGCAGGGTTATATCCCCAACAAGTACCGAGTTGTAATTTTGAGTTCTAAGTAAATATAAGTGTGTCGATCATTATTATTCATTATTAGAGCATTGTCCCAAGTGAGGAAATAGAAAAAGAGGTCAAAAAGAGCCCAAAAAAAAGAGGCCAAAAAGAGCCCAACAAAAAGAACGAAGAGAGAAAAAGAGAGAAGAGGCAATGTTACTATCCTTTTCCACACTTGTTCTCAAAGTAGCACCATGTTTTTCATATAGCGAGTCTCATATGTAGTCACTTTCATATAACTAGTGAGAATTTTTCATTATAGAACTTGGCTTGTATATTCCAATGATGGGCTTCCTCAAATGCCCGAGGTCTTCTAGAACAAGAAAGTTGGATGCACACTCACTTAGTTTTCTTTTTGAGATTTCATACACTTATAGCTCTTAGTGCATCTGTTGCATGGCAATCCCTACTCCTTCCATTGACATCAATTGATGGGCATCTCCATAGCCCGTTGATTAGCCTCGTCGATGTGAGACTTTCTCCTTCGTTGTCTTCTTCATATAAGCTCTACCACCATACTCTATTCCACCCATAGTGCTATATCCATGGCTTGCACTCATGTATTGCGTGGGGGTTGAAAAAGCTGAAGCACGTTAAAAAATATGAACCAATTGCTTGGTTGACACCGGGGTAGTGCATGATTTATACTTTGTGTTAAGAAGATGGAGCATGACAAGGTTATATGATTTTGTAGGGATAGCGTTCTTTTGCATTGATATTTTGAAAGGCATGATTGTCTGTTGGTATGCCGGAGTATTGATGCTTTATGTCAAATTATAGACTATTGCTTTGAATCATTCAGATCTAAATATTCATGCTATAAAAGAAAGATTACATGATGAACATGGTAGGTACCATTCCACATCAAAAAAATTATTTTTATCATTTACCTACTCGAGGACAAGCAAGAATTACTTTCTCGTTCAAACACCAACTTTGATAGCAGAATTATCATTCTTAGTTTAACATGCATTGAGTATAGTTAATGTTGGATGTGAGCATGACTGGATTTCTTCTACCCTGAATTGCAATGTTAGTTGTTGCTTGAACTTCAGAGGTGCTCTGCATTTATGTTTTGCGGTCTCAAAAAGGGCTAGCGAGGTACCATGCTATCATATTATACATGATTGTTTTGACAAATTGTTGGCATATGAAATATGTTATTATTTCTCACTAGTTGATTATGCCATTGATATGAGTAAATGTGATTTCTAAGTGTTATCATTCACATGGTTAGTTCACGATCTTTGCTGAAACTTGGTTGCTAGTTAAGCTTATATACGACAACAAGAACAAAAGAGTTTGTAAAAGTTTTTCTTTGTCACTTTCAGTTTATCAACTGAATTTCTTGAGGACCAGCAATGGGTTAAGCTTGCGGGAGTTGATACCTTTCCAACGTATCTACTTTTCCAAACACTTTTTCTCTTGTTTTGGACTCTAATTTGCATGATTTCAATGAAACTAATCCGAACTGACACTGTTTTCAGTAGAACTACCATGTTGTTGTTTTTTGTGCAGAAATAAAAGTTCTTGAAATTGGACGAAACTTGGCGAAGATTTTTTATCAATAAATAAAAATACTGGTGCAAATATCCACGAGAGAGGGGCCACTTGTTGTCCACAAGACAACAGGGCGCGCCTACCCCCCAGGGCACGCCATGATGTCTTGTGGGGCCCGCAGGCGGCCGTACAACCTAATCCCATCTCCATAACTACCGTCTTCCCGAGAAAAAAATAAGAGAAGAAGTTCATCATGTTTTACAATACAGAGCCGCCGCCACCTCCTGTTCTTCTTCAGGATGGCTGATCTGGAGTCCATCGGGACTCCGGGGAGGGGGATTCGTCGTCGTCGTCATCATCAACCCTTTTTCATCAACAATTACATGATGCTCACCACAGGGAGTGAGTAATTCCTTCATAGGCTTGCTGAACGGTGATGAAGATGGATGAGATTTGTCATGCAATCGAGTCATTTTGCTAGGGCTTGATCCCTAGTATCTACTATGCTCTGAGTTTGATGTTGCTATGACTTTGATATTCTTAATGCTTGTTACTAGGATCCGAGTGTCATGATTTCAGATCTAAACCTATTATGTTTTCATGAATATATATGAGCTATTGATCATATCTGCTAGTTATATGCACTGATTATTGTTCTGAACCGTAAATCGCAAGGTGACAATAATTCGGCACTCTCTGGGGATGACTGTAATTCGAGGTGTTCATGTATTCACCATGTCTTAATGTTTTGATCCGGTTCTCTATTAAAATGAATGCCTTAATTATGCTTAGATTTCCTTATGGACCCCGCTGTCACGGGAGAGTAGGACAAAAGATGTCATGCAAGTTCTTATTATAAGCACATATGACTATATACGGAATACACGTCTACATTGAATTGATGAATTGGAGCTATTGTGTATCGCTCTACGTTGTGATTGTTACATGATGAATGTCATCCATATAAATATCCATCGTTGATCCAATGCCTACACTTTGCTCATATGTCTTTGCTAAGTTACTACTGTTGTCGCTACTGTTACAATCACGACAAAACTATTACTATTACTATTGCTACTGTTACAATCACGACAAAACTGTTACTGTTACTATTGCTACTGTTACCGCTATTATCGAAACTATCATACTATTGTGCTACTGATACTTTCTCCAGAGAAATAACTTTTCAGGTGTGGTTGAGTTGACAACTCAAATGCTAAGGCTTATAAATATATTCTTTGACTCCTCTTGCGTTGAATCAATAAATTTGGATGAAATACTACCCTCGAAGACTGTTGCAATCCCTATACTTGTGTAGGAGTGCTAGGTGACACGGCGGCTCTGCCAGGTGGCCGAAAGGGTGACGATCTCGTGCTTCATCCCGTCGACAGGCTCTCCCACAGAGCGTTCCCATTTGCGGTCATGGTGGATGCGGTGCAAGGGAGGAGGATGTGGAGCGGATGTGTTGTGGTATGGAGTTTAGCCGGGTGTGGCCGCCTTTAAATAGTGGATTCCGGTGAAGCCAAGCGTCCGGTGCGTTAATGCACGACGCCGGAGTTGGTTCCTCGGCCGACGAGCCTGCTCAATGACGGCCTACAGATGGAAACAAGAATGGTAGATATCCGTCCCGCCCCGTATAGTGACACTGGGGACGCGACGCGAGCGGCGCTCTTGGACGACGCGTCGCTTCAATGCCGGCGCTAGTGAGAGGCCGCCTCTGCTTTGGGCCGGCATCAATGTAGAGCAGCCGCTTTACAGCAGTATAAATACGGGCGGTTGGCGCCGGACAAGAATGCTCGCGGGTCAAGGAGAAGGGTTTTTGATGGGTTAGGGTAGTCAGGAGCGGGCGTGACAACGGTGCAGACGTCCGCAAAGCCTTCACTTTGTCTTCAATTTACGAGAAAAATATGTCCATATCATCAAGCGAATCAATGCAGTACCATGTTGAATGGCTTCTGGGTCTGGACTGCTCGGTCAGGATGTATGATGCCGTGACCTCCTCCTAGTACCTCCCATGAGAAGTTCATAAGATCGCACAGGGCACCATTTCAATTCTGCCAGCTATGTAAAGGATTAGGCGCAACCCAAGTGGAGGGCTCCCATTTTCCTGCGGACGGCCAAGAAAAACGACGCGTCCAAATAATCAACATGAAACACTAGTAATTTTATTCAGGAGTCCAACGCCACGTTAACTCCGACATTTCTTAGTCATCGTACTACTACGTATAAAGAAGGTATCTGTCCGTCAATCGGCAAAGTTCTGAGTACCGCCGCAGTAAACAAGTAGGGTGAGGACCTAATGATTAGGCAACAATAAACAAGTCGCGCGGCGCACATGGTGAGTACGCGAATCCTGCTGTTTCCTTCCCCGGCCATTGACGAAACCATTCGGGTACTCCTTTGTCGTAATCCGGCCGCGGTGGACGCTAATCATGTTCACACACCCACGCGCTCTTCACATAATTACCGCGTGCGGCGTACGAGTGGCAGCTGGATGCCGCCCACGAAGGAGTAATTTATGTGGCCTTTCTGCAAAACTTTTCCGTGAGTTTGTCAAGCAAACAGGACGTGTTCGGTAAACCGGGTTGTGATTGAAAATGAATTGTACTACGCGAGTTCTTTCTGTCGCAGGATGCAACTCCCAGCAATCCGAAAGCGCCAGCTAATCATAGTCCATCAGTTGAACCGACGAGACTTAGCACTGATTGAGCCATGAGAATGCTCCAACAGACAAGTAGGAGTATACGATACATGTCATATATACTCACGCAGTACCACATCTGCGCCAGACACTTGTGTTATTATTATGATTTGCGAATGATCAAGTCTAAGTGGCAGATGCGAGATAGTATTTGTGTCTGCTTCGGATCAGAATCAGAATGTGTTGGTGCTGCCTCTTGGTGGGAAGGCACCAGGTGGCGTCTGCAACACAGTGTTGTTGCGTGCCATGTGCTTTGCAATCAATCAGGATGCTGCTATTGCTATTGCCCCGTCGGCAACTTCCCGCCATCCCACTTCTTATCCTCTTTATAATCTCAAACATGGAGTATCTAGCATAAAACTAGTATTCCCTCCATAAACTAATATAAGAGCGTTTAGATCACTACCTTAGTGATATAAATATTCTTATATTAGTTTACAGAGGGAGTACATGTTTTGAGCTAAGTTCACAGAACTATCTATTTTAATTTTCACAGACTTCGTCTCAGAGAACCCAATTGTCCGGTTGGTTCAAAGCTTATCCGTATTATGACATGACGACCCCACACGCCAGGCCTGGATGGAAGGAGAGGACCCTAACGACTGTCAACTGCTCGGTCTGGTCGGACCCGGTCAAAACAGCCCAAGCTGTCACAGTGTCTCTCAGTCCGCTCGCTCTCCTCTCCCTCTCTTTGAGCTCGACTCCGAAGGTGACCCACCCCGCTACTCGTAGCCGGTGAGTTATTCCACCAAGATAACCGTCGTGTACAGCCAGTCCTCACTATGTCAAACCCTAGGAGGATGGATCTAGGGCTCAGTGAGCTTACGAGGAAGAGGAGGAGGTATGTCCGGCCAGGGTGCGGAGGTCGTAGAAGGCATCAGCGCAGGGCGACTACTCCTTGGAGTACAGCCACCGCCTGTCAGACAGGATCTTGGCGCACTGCATCGATGTTGAGTTAGAGTGTGTGATCCCCGTTGGGCCAATCGAATATAAGAGTAAAACATCCAATGGGCGAGGAGGGAGCCTGACTTTTCTCGAGGTCAAGCTATCACTACACGTTGGTTGTCTTTCATGTACCCTTGATCAATTTAGCACTTGTTAGTCTCTTCGTGATAAACCTATGTATGAATGTGATTAAATGAATCTTTGTGATGAACTAATGTTTGAATTCTTGTTATAGAATGAATCTTTCTGTTGAACCAATGTATGAATATTTGGAATTTTTGCGATGAACCAATGTATGAATCTTTGTTTGTGACAAATGAATCTTTGTCATGAACCAATGTACGACTTGTTGTTTGTGATCAAACGAATCTTTGCCATGAACCAATGTATGAATCTTTGTTTGCGATCAAATGAATCTTTGTCAAGAACCATTGTATGAATGTTTGTTTCTGATCAAATGCATCGTTGTGATCAGTCAAGCTTCTTTTGATTAGACATGTTGCTATGGGGTTCTCGTGACCAATGAAGCTTGTTGTGATCAGTTAAGCTGTGGCAGTCAAGCTTCTTGTGATCAGTCGAGTTGTTTTTGTCATTTTTTCTAAGCTACTTGTGATCAGTGAAGCCTGTTGTGGTCAGTCAAGCTTCTTGTAATCTTTGTGATCCGTCAAGCTTCTTTTTGTCAATTTGAAACTTCTTGTGATCAAACATGTTTTAGTGGCCAATTGGACAGAAAACTATGAAATAACATGATAATTTGTCCATTGAAACATAGCAAACTGTTTGAAACAATAGAAAACAACAGAAAGCTATGAAATAATAAGTTCTCGATGCCCATAGCAACATACCACCATAGTTGAGCAGCACCATACCAACATAGTTCAGCAACACTGACCAAACATAGTTCATTACAACATGCTCAAGTTGCACACCACACACACCTAAGTTCAATACATCATAACTAACAAGCTCATATTCAACATCACACACAAGATAGTTTAGTAGTTCCCACCTAGTAGTGAAATACCCCATCTTCCTATAATTTGGCATCGTTTTCCTCTCTAGCCCCACTTGCACACAAAATGAACTAGAAGCTCTAGGTGCATTGAAGGCTATAGGTGCACCTCTAGCTACTCTTGCAACACTGGTGATTATGGTTGTAGAGGTAGTAGACCTTGTATTTTTGGCAGGGGCAGATGGAGCTCTTCTCTTTCTTGATGTAGAGGTATCAGTTCTTGTTGTTGAACATGTTGTTGTTGAAGCTCTTGTTGGAGGTGGAGCCGGTGTAGAGGCAGCTTAAGGTGGGGCAGGTGTAGAGGAAGTTGGCTGTGCTCTAGGAGGCCTTAGGGATTTGGTGGGCCTTATAGTACTATCTCTTGCTGCAAGTGTAGGTGCGGAAGAAGTTGAAGGTGGGGCAGACGTAGACCCATTTGCTCCAGGTGATGCTGATGAAGATCCAGGGAACATGGTTTTATTTCCATGCATATTAAGTAACATGATAAATACTTATGTGTGAATAAACAGATAAATGAAATTGGCACCTCACAAATTAACTAGGTAACCTTGTGCTTGTTCTTTCTCATCTATAGTTGTGGCTTTAAACATATACATATGGCCTTGTTTCTTGTGGTTGCTGCATGTCACAGTGCCCATCCTGGATGTGTCTCTTGGAACTGGCACCTCAAACTGCCCCTTCTTCCTAGTAGTTTTTTTCCATTTCTTTTCTCTAAATACAAGTGGTGATATGTCCCGTGTTTGTGTGTTTGGCCAAAATTCAGGACTTGGCACATGGTATATGATGTGCTTGTAGGCTGCAATGTGAAGTCCCTTCCTGAAGAAAGGATGCACAAAATCCTCATGATGTAGCTTTAGCTTCTGTATTGCAACTATTGCATGGTGGCATGGTATTGTTGTCATGTCCCACCTCTTACAGTCACATGCATACTTAGTCAGCTTGACACTGACACACTGTGAGGTTTTTCACCACTTGTCACTTACTAGATGTGAGGACTAGCCATATCAACCTCACAGTATTTCACATACTTCTTTGACTCCTCCGATCTCTTAGAGTATGTGGATGTAATTTCCCACCTAATGTGGCTAAGAGCTGGAATGAAATAAATAACTCGGCACTCATTCAAGTTCAGTTGTGTTACTGCTCATTCAAGCTTGTGCCTTTTTGCGTTTCAATTGTGCAACCGCTCGTACTTAAATGTATGGATAGTGGTATTGTGAAACACCATTGTATATCTAAATAGTTGACACTGAATTTATCATTTGCATATCATGTTTTTTGTGTAGCGAGATTGTTTATTTCCTGTGAGGTTTATTGAGTGCTAATCTATCTAAACACCAAGAAAGGGCATGCAAGAAATCATCATCTTGACGGCTCACATGAACCTACCAACTTAAAAAAATAATTATCTTACAAAAAAATGAATGAATGGTCAGTCTGTTAGAGCTATCATACAACAATAACAAAATATATTTATGTTTTAATATTTTTTCAAATGAAGAACTTACAGAAGCATGATGACCTTACTCATGTGATTGTTTTGTGCAACCTTCTCATCGGTTCAAAATGTAGCTATATTTTTTGTTTTTAGAAGAGTTAAATACACTGGAGGTGCCTCAACTTGTCCTGTGCGATCAGTTTGGTGCCTAAAGTTGTAAAATACATGAAACTAGTGCTTGAACTTGTCCGATCATGCAAATACGGTGCCTCCGTCCATATCCAAACGTATGTCCAATCTGCGGGACGAGCCAGCATGGCGGTGACTCACCTGTAACTGGCTGAGAGCGGAAAATTGTTGGGTACTCCGCGCATGAGAATTTTTTTATAAAAAACTATTATATTTTATTTAATCACATAGGAAAGATGTGAAATACAGTGTATGTGTTGGGGAACGCAGTAATTTCAAAAATCCTACGCACACGCAAGATCATGGTGATGCATAGCAACGAGAGGGGAGAGTATTGTCTACGTACCCTCGTAGACCGTAAGCGGAAGCGTTATGAGAATGCGGTTGATGTAGTCGTATGTCTTCACGATCCGACCAATCCAAGTACCGAACGTACGACACCTCCGAGTTCAGCACACGTTCAGCTCGGTGACGTCCCACAAACTCCGATCTAGCAGAGCTTCGAGGGAGAGTTCCGTAAGCACGATGGCGCGATGACAGTGATGATGATGCTACCGACGCAGGGCTTCGCCTAAGCACCGCTATGATATGACCGAGGTGGATTATGGTGGAGGGGGGCACCGCACACGGCTAAAAGATCAACGGATCAACTTCTGTTTCCATGTGGTGCCCCCTTGTAACACCCACGATGCGGCTATATCTCCCACGTGTCGAAGCACGACTTAGAGGCATAACCGCATAGTAGGCATGTCACAAGAGGGGTAATCTCTACACATCCCATGTACTGAATATGAAAGGGATAAAGAGTTGGCTTACAATCGCCACTTCACACAATACATGAATATAGCATTACATTATCCAGAATACAATCAAGGTCCGACTACGGAACCAAAATAACAGAAGACCACCCCTAATGCTAGATCCCCGATCGCCCAACTGGAAACGAAACAACCCAACGAACACGATCTTCATCGAGCTCCTCCTTGAGCTCGGTTGCGTCACCTGCACGGTATCATCGGCACCTGCAACTGGTTTTGGAAGTATCTGTGAGCCACGAGGACTCAGCAATCTCACACCCGCGAGATCAAGACTATTTAAGCTTATGGGTAGGAAAAGGGTAGTGAGGTGGAGCTGCAGCAGGCACTAGCATGTATGGTGGCTAACTTACGCAAATAGAGCGAGAAGAGAAGCAAAGCACGGCCATGAACTAGAAGTGATCAAGAAGTGATCCTGAAACTACTTACGTTCAAGCATAACTCCAACACCGTGTTCACTTCCCGGACTCCGCCGGAAAGAGACCATCACGGCTAAACACGCGGTTGATGCATTTTAATTAAGATAAGTTTCAGGTTTTCCACAACCGGACATTAACAAATTCCCATCTGCCCATAACCACGGGCACGGCTTTCGAAAGTTCATAACCCTGCAAGGGTATCCCAACTTATCCCATCACAAGCTCTCACGGTCAACGAAGGATATTCCTTCTCCCAGGAAGACCCGATCAGACTCGGAATCCCGGTTACAAGACATTTCGACAATGGTAAAACAAGACCAGCAAAGCCGCCCGATGTGCCGACATCCTGATAGGAGTTGCACATATCTCGTTCTCAGGGCAACACCGGATGAGCAATCCGTACAACTAAAACCAGCACTCAAGTTTCCCTGAGGTGGCACTGCAAGGGGCTCTAGTTCGGACCAACACTTAGACAAGCACTGGCCCGGGGGGTTAAAATAAAGATGACCCTTGAGTCTGCAGAACCCAAGGGAAGGTGATAGGTTGTTAGTGCAAATGTAAAACCAAGGTTGGGCCTTGCTGGAGGAGTTTTATTCAAAGCGAACTGTCAAGGGGTTCCCATTATAACCCGACCGCGTAAGGAACGCAAAATCAAGGAACATAACATCGGTATGACGGAAACTAGGGCGGCAAGAGTGGAACAAAACACCAGGCATAAGGCTGAGCCTTCCACCCTTTACCAAGTATATAGATGCATTAATTAAATAAGAGATATTGTGATATCCCAACATATCCATGTTCCAACATGGAACAAACTTCAGCTTCACCTACAACTAGCAACGCTATAAGAGGCGCTGAGCAAAGCGGTAACATAGCCAAACAACGTTTTGCTAGGTAAAGTGGGTTAGAGGCTTGTCATGGCAATATGAGAGGCATGATATAGCAAGTGGTAGGTATCGCGGCATAGCAATAGAGCGAGCAACTAGCAAATAAAGATAGAAGTGATTTCGAGGGTATGGTCATCTTTCCTGAGATCTCGCAAGAAAGAAGAACGAGTCCATGAAGAAGACAACCGGACGTAGTCAAACGGATCCTCACAACTCCAGAACAAAACCGACGCTAACGCGAGAAGCAACCCGGAAAGAAGCAAACAACATAATAAACAACCAACACATAATCATGGCATGATGCACAACCAAGTATGATGCATGTCCGGTTTAATGAGGGCATGGCATGGAAAAGTGCACAAGCAAAACTACAAGTTAAGTGGAGCTCAATATGCAACGAGTTGCATATTGACGAAACACCACAGGACTTATTTAGTTCTCTCTCGTTTAGGTACCCATCAATATTAAATGTTGTTAAACATGGCAAGAGGTGAAGCATAGTAAAACTACCTATCTAGGCAAGTTTAAATGAGGCCGGAACAACAAGCAACAAGTCCGGAAAATCCTCATGTGCATATTTATGGATTTGGTACTGTTCTGCCCTAAACCAAATTTTAGAGTTGTTAAACATGCTAGATGAGTGCACCATGTTAAACTAGGCATTTTTCTACCCCATTTACATATAAAGTTTATTTAAAACCGAGCTATGGTTATTTAGTTATGAATTAAAGCATTTTAACATATTATTAGAGCAAATTTAATCAAACATAGAATTTCAAACATGGGTGAAAGTTGCAAATTATTAAACTAGACAAAATTCTAGGCATTTTTCATATTAAGTTTGTTTAATACCGATGCACGGTTGATGAGTTTTTATTTGCATGAAGTGCGAGGGTTTTTCTGCAAATATGTAAATCCCTGGTTAATTATCAAATTCGCAGAACCAAAAAAAATAACCACTCGGCCGAATCTTGCTGGCCCGATAGCATGGGGAAAAAGGGAAGGGCGCTCAGGGGTGGCCTCACCATGGGCCTTGGCCCAATACTGTGGAGAAGGCGGCCTGGCAGGGCACGGGCGACTGGGCCTTGGCGCATTTGCTGGCGGGCTTGGGGGAAACTGGGCCAGATCGAGGCAAGAGGCAGGTCCTCGCAGCGCTCGGGTCAACGTAGGCGAGCGGAGGCGCTGGCTGCGTGCGTTCTTCTCCTGCTCGATGCAGGATGCAGGGGAGGCCGGCGATGGCGGGAGGACCAACGAGGGCTCCGGCGAGGTGGCCTCGGCGGGGGCCGGCCGGAAGGGACTGGGACGCCGGGATCCGGTGGATCTGGGCACGGGGATGGAGCTCCAGCGGCGCCGTGGGAAGCTTCGGGCAGCCATGGCGTGGTCTCTCTGACGAAGCGACGGCGCGGGGATGGTCCTGGAGATGATGAGGAGGCGGTAGCAGAGGGTACTTGAGGCAGGGCCGAAACAAGATAGGCGAAGGGAGGGGCGACAACATGAGCTGCTGGGAAGCCGTTGTCCATGGCGGGGGTCCTGCGAGGAAGAGACAGAGAGCCATGCGTGAGAGACCGAAAGAGAAACGCGAGGAAGGAGGAAGGAGAGGCGATGGCGTGAGGCAGTTCCTTGCGGTGGCTATAGCTGCTCCGCCCGGCAAACTCCAACGGAAAAACACCGGCGAGGAGGAGGTCCTCAGGCGGCTGGGTTGGAGGAGATCGAGGGGAGGAGTGGCGGCTGCCTGCGGGTGGAATTTGGCGGTGACGAGGGGGTTGGTCCGGTTGGAAATTCGAGGGGGATTTTTGGATTTGGGGAGGATCCCGAGGTGGGAGATAGTGCGGCGGCGACAGGGACAAATGTCCTAGATTTTAGGGTTAGACTAAGTTAGGTGAGGTTGGACTATAAATAGAGAAAGGAGGGAGATTTTGATCACCCGATTGAAATCAGACAGCTGAGAAGATAAAGGTTAGGAAGTCCAAATAACAAAACGGAGATGTTTTGTAGATGTTTGGGGATGATCCGGACCCAACGGTGATGACAAAGCGGGTCGGGTCCGGGACAGCTTCCGGACGCGCACGAGGGGTTCGATGCACTGTGCAGAGAGGGTTTCGGACCGTGCGATCGCATCGGACGGCTCCGGACGCGAAGAGGGGTAGGAGGATGGACTAGGTGGGATGTGGCGAGACTGCGAGGGGAGAAAAGAGAGAGAGGGCCCAGCATTTGTTTCCGGAGACCGAAAACGTCCGACGTTAGACCGGCTATATTGCCGCTATAGTTATCCGTTGGGGCGTCAAACGGACTCCGAATGCGATGAAACTTGGCAGACGGCCTACCTACACTAAAATAAGACCGCATGCCAACTTTCAACCCATTCCGAGAACATTTTCCGGCCACTTATAAAAATAATATTTCGGACGTGCCATGGGCACGTGCAAGTGTGGTTGGACTCAGAACGGGCAACGGAGAGAACTGGGACCCGGACGGATGCAAGTTTTGAAAATATGATGATGCAATGCACATGATGACATGGCAAGAGGCGACACACAAGCAAAAGACAAGGCAACAACAACGAATAACTAGAAGACACCTGGCACAACGGTCTTGGAGTGTTACAACACTCCACCACTACAAGAGGATCTTGTCTCGAGATCTAGAATGGCACCGAAGGGAAAAACGGAAGAGGAAGATAAGCGGTAAAACTAAGTTGCTCCTTTGACAAACGAGTGAAACCAAAGAACCTTGAGAGGTTGAACAACTTGAAAGAAAGAAAACAACGAAGATGAACAAAGTTGAAAGCACTCCATTAAGAAAGAGGAATAAGAAAGAACCGATTCGGGTAGCACTCCGATTGAAAAGAGATGCAGACTTGATAAGATGAAAGAACTTGAGAAGAGGACACAACACTCCGGTTAAATGGATAAACCAAGAAAAGAACACGATCCTGACAAAACAAGAAGATGGGTTGAAGAGAGCAACATCACAATGCCTCCGGAACAAAAGTAAGAATGGAATGGAATGAACGAAGGGAAACAAGATCTTGAGAGAGCACGCTTACAACAACTGCTAGAACGGATTTGTTGGAAAATCAACAACGAAAAGAATAAGCTTGATATGGTCTTATGGAATACATCTCAAATTATGAGGTGACAACCTGCCACTCACGGGAAAAAGAATTGGATTGATATGAACGAGACGAGAAGCTTATTTTCACCGGGAGGATAAATGAAGAACTTTGGTCATTTATAAGCACCATAAATAGCAAGAATCCTTAGGAGAAACTTTAGGTGAAATATAACCCAAGATAACTCCAATGAAGAGATTGATGGGTTTAAATATCTCATTCTTGTGAATGGAGAATGATATATTACCACCTGAAAAGATAAGGGAGAACAATTGCACTCCGGATTGCAAGATGAAGAAAACTTGAGCTCCTCTGAAAAGAATCTCAATGAACACTTCGAGAAGGAATTAAATCCTTGATGAACCATCATGTAGAGCCTCCATGAAGAACTCCGGTAAACAAAAGGATGATCAAACGAAAGGAATGAGGGGTTGAACACACAAGGTGAAGCCTTGCGATGATTTAGGTGAATCTCCATGGTGATATAATTGAGAGATCTCGGAACTCCGGGAAAAGAAAAGATGAAGCAAATGAAACCGAGAATTTGATGAGCCTCCAGAATAAGGAATTAATCACTTGGATGAAACAAGAATAAGAATTACGTTATGCGTATCCTTCACCAATTAAATTGATGACCCACATTGGATTTGGCATGCTACTTATTCTCATAGAAAGGATTAAGATAGATATAGCGTCAAACTTGGGAAGGTCTTCAACGAACCACCGGTAGGATTGAAACAACGAATGAATTGATATGATAAAAGAAGGAAGATAATCTTGAATGAACCACTGTAAGAATTGAAAATGAACGAAGAAAGGAGATGAGTCGCCGGTAAGAATTTGAAAACGAACAAAGATACTTGCGGAAATTTAGATACAAGAGAACGAAGAGATCAAGAGCTTATAAGAGAATACTTGAATGATGCACTGGTAAGATTTGGAGAATGATAGCTGAAAGCTGAGAATGAATAAGTCTTCTGAAATGATGGGCTCCGGAGAATCAAACTGCAAAGACTCCTAAATTGCTCCGGAAGGATGAAAAGAATTGTCACAATTGAAAACAATTATGAGAGGATGGCATCAAGCTAGAATAACGAGTCTCTGAGAGAACGGATAAGATATGGAGGAAAAACTCTTCTTCGGTCATCAAATGCAGAGAATGACGATGAGAAACACCACCATGAATTGTTGAGATACTCTGGGATGAAAATTAGAAAGGTTGAACCAACGATGAAAAGAATTTCAAAGATCTTGGAGAAAGACATTTGACTGATGATAATTTATTCTTACATCAAACTTTGAAATGAACTTGAAAATAACACCAGGAAAAGAAGAGTCAGGTAAGATCCTGGGAAAAGACATGTGGGTTAGGGCCCACTCAAAAGATACACCGTTGAATGATTACTTGAAAAGAGAGATTGCACCGGTTGAATTAAATGGCTTAAATGAGATAACAATCTCTAATAAGTTGAACGAATCTTGAGTGACAAGATGAGCCTTCTAAGATATCTTCAGCACTCCGAAACAATTGAATAGCAAGCGGGGAGTGACTATGAGGTGCACCGGCATGGAAAAGCATTTGACACGAGGAAAAAGGAATATAATCAACACTGAATTCTTGAATTGAATCCACCAGAGGAGAAAAAGAATGAAGAATGACGAACTTGAAGCTCCGTTAGTATCTTCATGTGAAAACACCGAGTAAAACATTGACGGAAAAGAATGGAGAGACTTCATAGCAATAAAAATGGATGCTAGATTAAGAAGTCTGAGTCCTTGAAGAAACAAGGGTGGGAGGGCGGGAAAAAAACAAAGACAACTTGGAGACGGATGAAACAAACACCGTTGAGAAGAACTGATAATTGATCTTGCGGATGTTGAAAATGATTGGATGCACTTGAAGAGAGAGACACTGGTTCAGAAGAAATTGAGATGGCAAACTCGAAGATCAAGAAGGGTTTGTATTCACATAGGAGTATGAGAACACCGCTTAGGAAAGGTATGGAATCAACAGTTGACTTCGAAGCAACTCGAATACCACAATTCAAAACAAAACAAAGGATTGGCTTGCAAAATAGGCCGGAACAACATATGATAGAGATTTCGTCCGAAGTTTCTGTGGTGGGGCCCACACGGGCTCAATCATACAGCACCATCATGTACAAGGCAGTGCACATGACATATGAAGTGTCCCCGAGTCAGCATAGCCAAGGACTCTTGAAGACACAACGAGACCACTATAAAACCAATCGTGGATAGGCAGACCACTAGACGTCAAACCCCAATCTCATATCATGCATCTGTCGGAAAGATATCCTAAGAGCTACTTGACTTCCCACTTATAAACTCCCGAAACTTTACGGTTATGCAATCAGGTGTTGGGGATACAGGGGGGGCATAATATCTCACCCAAAACTAACAAATCCTACATCCAGCTGTATCCATCCTTCAACACATAACCAAGAAACCTTCGGAAATCGTTTACCTCAACCTTCGAAAAGCATCCGTTATACGAGTTATGGCAATACTCCCGAACTCCCGCCCCAGTACTGGGTGGCGTCGAGGTTATCTCACCAACAACTGCATAAAAGAGATTTTCGATGTTGGCGAAACTCAGGTATTCCAGAACTACAACGATAAAATTGTGACGACAACACCTCGGAGCTCAACTCCCCGGGACACTGCCACAACCCCTAAATGTCAGGAGGCACCAAGAACAATGTTCTCGTCACAAAACCATCGCAACGATTCCAAGATACCCGCGTGATCCTAGAAACTTTTTTTAGTGAAATTTGAGAAGAGAAGAGTCAAAACTCTACGTCAGGATGCCTCACTAGAGCGACGAAGGGACTAAGGAGTAAAAAGAATCCTACTCTCCAATATATGTAATCCTAAAAGACTCAAAACATTTTTCTGGACTCAACAACGCCAGCGATTCGATCAAGCAATGGGGCTCCTAAGTCGGGGAAGGCTCTGATACCAACTTGTAACACCCATGATGCGGCTATATCTCCCACGTGTCAAAGCACGACTTAGAGGCATAACCGCATAGTAGGCATGTCGCAAGAGGGGTAATCTTTACACATCCCATGTACTGAATATGAAAGGGATAAAGAGTTGGCTTACAATCGCCACTTCACACAATACATGAATATAGCATTACATCATCCAGAATACAATCAAGGTCCGACTACGGAAACAAAATAAAAGAAGACCACCCCTAATGCTAGATCCCCGATCGCCCTGACTGGGCTCCACTACTGATCAACTAGAAACGAAACAACACAACAAACACGATCTTCATCGAGCTCCTCCTTGAGCTTGGTTGCGTCACCTGCACGGTATCATCGGCACCTGCAACTGGTTTTGGAAGTATCTGTGAGCCACGAGGACTCAACAATCTCACACCCGCGAGATCAAGACTATTTAAGCTTATGGGTAGGAAAAGGGTAGTGAGGTGGAGCTGCAGCAGACACTAGCATGTATGGTGGCTAACTTACGCAAATGAGAGCGAGAAGAGAAGCAAAGCGCGGTCGTGAACTACAAGTCTTCAAGAAGTGATCCTGAAACTACTTACGTTTAAGCATAACTCCAACACCATGTTCACTTCCCGGACTCCGCCGGAAAGAGACCATCACGGCTACACACGTGGTTGATGCATTTTAA
Organism: Triticum urartu; assembly: GCF_003073215.2. Classification (NCBI taxonomy): domain Eukaryota; kingdom Viridiplantae; phylum Streptophyta; class Magnoliopsida; order Poales; family Poaceae; genus Triticum; species Triticum urartu. Next base: position 179,925,292 of record NC_053022.1, on the reverse strand, counting down.
TTAAGATAAGTTTCAGGTTTTCTACAACCAGACATTAACAAATTCCCATCTGCCCATAACCGCGGGTACGGCTTTCAAAAGTTCATAACCCTGCAGGGGTGTCCCAACTTAGCCCATCACAAGCTCTCACGGTCAACAAAGGATAAACACCGGCGAGGAGGAGGTTCTCAGGCGGCTGGGTTGGAGGAGATCGAGGGGAGGAGTGGCAGCTGCCTGTGGGTGGAATTTGGCGGCGATGAGGGGGTTGGTCCGGTTGGAAATTCGAGGGGGATTTTTGGATTTGGAGAGGATCCCAAGGTGGGAGATAGTGCAGCGGCGGCAGGGACAAATGTCCTAGATTTTAGGGTTAGACTAGGTTAGGTGAGGTTGTACTATAAATAGAGAAAGGAGGGAGATTTTGATCACCCGATCGAAATCAGACGGCTGAGAAGATAAAGGTTAGGAAGTCCAAATAACAAAACGGAGATGTTTGTAGATGTTTGGGGATGATCCGGACCCAACGGTGACGACAAAGAGGGTCGGGTCCAGGACAGCTTCCGGATGCGCACGAGGGGTTCGATGCACTGTGCAGAGAGGGTTTCGGACCGTGCGATCGCATCGGATGGCTCCGGACGCGAAGATGGGTAGGAGGATGGACTAGGTGGGCTGTGGCGAGACTGCGAGGGGAGAAAAGAGAGAGAGGGTCCAGCATTTGTTTCCTGAGACCGAAAACGTCCGACGTTAGACCGGCTATATTGCCGCTATAGTTATCCGTTGGGGCGTCAAACGGACTCCGAATGCGATGAAACTTGGTAGACGGCCTACCTAACTAAAATAAGAGCTCAAGCCAACTGTCAACCCATTCCGAGAACATTTTCCGACCACTTATAAAAATAATATTTCGGACGTGCCACGGGCGCGTGCAAATGTGGTTGGGCTAAGAACGGACAACAAAGAGAACTGGGGACCCGGACGGATGCAAGTTTTGAAAACATGATGATGCAATGCACATGATGACATGGCAAGAGGTGACACGCAAGCAAAAGACAAGGCAACAACAACGAATAACTGAAGACACCTGGCACAACGGTCTCGGAGCGTTAGACCCCTCCCCCGTATATAAAGGAGTAGAGGAGGGGGAGGGCCGGCCCTCTACTATGGCGTGCCCTGGGGAGTCCTACTCCCACCGGGAGTAGGATTCCCCCCTTCCATGTAGTAGGAGTAGGAGAGAAGGAAAGGGAAAAGAGAAGAGAAGGAAGGAGGGAGCGCCGCCCCTCCCCTAGTCCAATTCGTACTAAGACTTGGGGGCGTGCGGTCTCCCCTCTCTCTTTCCCCTAAAGCCCAATAAGGCCCATATACTCCCCGGCGAATTCCCGTAACTCTCCGATACTCCGAAAAATAGTTGAATCACTCGGAACCTTTCCGATGTCAAATATAGTCGTCCAATATATCGATCTTTCCGTCTCGACCATTTCAAGACTGCTCGTCATGTCCCCGATTTCATCCGGGACTCCGAACTACCTTCGGTACATCAAAACACATAAACTCATATTACCGATTGTCACCGAACGTTAAGCATGCGGACCCTACGGGTCCGAGAACTATGTAGACATGACCGAGACTTGTCTCCGATCAATAACCAATAGCGGAACCTGGATGCTCATATTGGCTCCTACATATTCTATGAAGATCTTCATCGGTCAAACCGCATAACAACATATGTTGTTCCCTTTGTCAGCGGTATGTTACTTGCCCTCGGTATCTCAATACCTAGTTCAATCTCGTTACCGACAAGTCTCTTACTCGTTCCATAATGCATCATCCCGTAACTAACTCATTAGCTACATTGCTTGCAAGGCTTATTGTGATGTACATTGCCGAGAGGGCCCAGAGATACCTCTCCGACAATCCGAGTGACAAATCCTAATCTTGATCTATGCCAACTCAACAAGTACCATCGAACACACTTGTAGAGCACCTTTATAATCACCCAGTTACGTTGTGACGTTTGGTAGCACACAAAGTATTCCTCCGGTATTCGGGAGTTGCATAATATCATAGTCATAGGAACATGTATAAGTCATGAAGAAAGCAATAGCAACAAACTAAACGATCATCGTGCTAAGCTAACGGATGGTTCAAGTCAATCACATCATTCTCTAATGATGTGATCCCGTTAATCAAATGACAACTCATGTCTATGGCTAGGAAACTTAACCATCTTCGATTCAATGAGTGTGACGCCCCCGATTCAATCATACACGCAAACGTGTACGATCAAGATCAGGGACTCACGGGAAGATATCACAACACAACTCTACAAATAAAATAAGTCATACAAGCATCATATTACAAGCCAGGGGCCTTGAGGGCTTGAATACAAGAGCTCGATCATAGACGAGTCAGCGGAAGCAACAATATCTGAGTACAGACATAAGTTAAACAAGTTTGCCTGAAGAAGGCTAGCAGAAACTGGGATACAGATCGAAAGAGGCGCAGGCCTCCTGCCTGGGATCCTCCTAAACTACTCCTGGTCGTCGTCAGCGGGCTCATGTAGTAGTAGGCACCTCCCGAGTAGTAGTAGTCGTCGTCGACGGTGGCGTCTGGCTCCTGGACTCCAACATCTGGTCGCAGCAATCGGGTATAGGAAGGGGGAAAAGGGGGAGTAAAGCAACCATGAGTACTCATCCAAAGTACTCGCAAGCAAGGATCTACACTACATATGTATGCATTGGTATCACATGGATTAAGGGTATCATATGTGGACTGAACTGCAGAATGCCGGAATAAGAGGGGGATAGCTAGGCCTTTCGAAGACTACGCTTCTAGTAACCTCCATCTTCCAGTAGGAGAAGAGAGTAGAAGGTAAGTTCACAAAGTAGCATCGTGTAGCATAATCCTACCCGGTGATCCTCTCCTTGTCGCCCTGTGAGAGAGCGATCACCGGTTGTATCTGGCACTTGGAAGGGTGTGTTTTATTAAGTATCCGGTTCTAGTTGTCATAAGGTCAAGGTACATCTCCAAGTCGTCCTGTTACCGAAGATCACGGCTATTCGAATAGATTAACTTCCCTGCAGGGGTGCACCACATTTCCCAACACGCTCGATCCCCTTTGTCCGGACACACTTTTCTGGGTCATGTCCGGCCTTGGAAGATCAACACGTCGTAGCCCTACCTAGGCACAACAGAGAGGTCAGCACGCCGGTCTAAATCCTATGCGCGCAAGGGTTTGGGCCCATCGCCCATTGCACACCTGCACGTTGCGTGGGCGGCTGGAGAGCAGACCTAGAAACCTCCATTACAAAGGAAGTTGCGTTATGCGGTCCAACCCGGCGCGCGCCGCTCAGTCGCTGATGTCACGAAGGCTTCGGCTGATACCACGACGTCGAGTGCCCATAACTGTCCCCGTGTAGATGGTTAGTGCGTATAGGCCAGTGGCCAGACTCAGATCAAATACCAAGATCTCGTTAAACGTGTTATCTTGAAATAACCGCGAACGCCGACCAGGGCCAGGCCCACCTCTCTCCTAGGTGGTCTCAACCTGCCTTGTCACTTCGCCACAAAGATCCACATAGAGGGCCGTTGGGACAAAGGTCCTTTCAGCCCCCAATCCGTGAACCACTCGCGGGTGCTCCACGAGCCGACCCGACTTTAGTCACCACATGTATCATGTATAAAGTATATAGTATATACCCGTGATCACCTCCCGAGTGATCACGGCCCGATAGTATAGCATGGCAGACGGACAAGTAGGTAGGGCCACTGATGATAAACTAGCATCCTATACTAAGCATTAGGATTGCAGGTAAAGGTAACAACAGTAGTAGCAAGGACAGGCTATGCATCAGGATAGGATTATCGGAAAGCAGTAACATGCTACACTACTATAATGCAAGCAGTATAGAGAAGAGTAGGTGATATCTGGTGATCAGGGGGGGCTTGCCTGGTTGCTCTGGCAAGAGAGAGGGGTCGTCAACACCGTAGTCATACTGGGTAGCAGCGGCGTCGGTATCGGTGTCTAGCGAGAGAAGAGGGGGAAGAAACAATAAATATAATGCAAACAAATGCATGACATGACAAAGCGTGATGCCAGGTGTTCCCTAACGCGGTACGAGGTGATATCGGTGAAGGGGGAAAACATCCGGGAAAGTATTCCCGGTGTTTCACGTTTTCGGACAAATGAATCGGAGGGGAAAAGTTGCAGGTTTGCTATGCTAGGGACGTGTGGCAGACGAACGGACTGCGTATTCGGGTTCGTCTCGTCGTTCTGAGCAACTTTCATGTACAAAGTTTTTCCATCCAAGCTACGGTTTATTTTATATTAATTTTAAAAGATTTGATTTAATTTGAGCATTTATTTAATTATTTTAATTCAATATTATCCAGAACAGTGCTTGCTGACGTCATCATGACGTCAGCTTGACATCAGCAGTCAACAGAGGTGTTGACTGGTCAAACTGACGTGTGGGTCCAATGGGACCCACGTGTCATTCACTATTTAGGCTAATTAGGGTTTAGCTAACTAATTACTGTTTAATTAAACTAATAAGTTAATTAGATTAATTAATTAGGATTAATTAAGTAATTTAATTAATTAATTAATTATAATTTTTACTAATTTATTTTTATTTTCATTTTTCATTTTTCTTAAAACGTTCTGGGGCTGGGCCCCACGTGTCTGTGGCCCAGAAGGGCTAACGGGCACGCGGTTAGCGGGCGTAGAGGGACGGGCGCCCGCTTGGAGGCCCGAGACCATCAAGGGGGCCGCCGGCCACGGCGGTAGCCGGAGTAGTGCGGCGCGACGTCGGCGCGAGCTTGGACTAGAGCGGGGCGAGGGGAGCGGAGGTGTGCACGCGTGTAGGCGGCAGCACTAGCGGAGGTGGGATGGAGCAGGAGCGGCGATGGAGAGCGGTAGGCGTCGCGTGATGCGGTTGAGGGGTGCAACCGGTGTGAGCGGCGGGTGGCTCCGGCGTCCTGCGGCCGGTCGGAGCAAGGGCGCGGCTGGGCGAGCCAGCGCGGGCGAGGGGAGCAGGCGGGGGCGGTGGCACGGTGGTGGTCGCGAGGAGCGAGGCGGTGCAGGGGCGGACGGGGAGTGAAGCAGGGGCGGCGAGCGGGGCGGATGCGAGCCAGGGGAGCGATGACACGGCCGGCGCGGTTGTGGCGCGTGCGGTGCGAGCCACGACGGGGGAAGGACACGACGGCGACGGCGCGCAGCAATAGCCGCAGAAGCAGAGAAGAAGGAGCGAGGCCGGAGCCCGGGGGCTCACCCACGTTGTAGGGTCGAGGGGCGGCGTGGCTCGGGGTGCCTTTCGGGAGGAGGACGGGGACGAGCGACGTGGTGGTGGCGACGGGCGTAGCGGTCCTCGGGCGATGGCGGTGTCCTGCAGCGGCGTCGGGGAGGACGGCGCGGTGTAGGAGGGGGAGGAAGGAGACTGGGAGGGTGGCGCCACGGTGACCGAGCGGGGCGCGGGGCTGGGTGCCTCCGATCCCGATCTGGATCGTGGAGGAAGTGCAGAAGGGGGAAGTGGGACGAGTGGGGGGAACTGGGTGCGGTCGGTGGTGGCTAGAGTTTCGGTAGGATGGATAAGGGGAGTGGGGTGGGCCGGCATGGCGGCCCAGAGGACAGATGGGTTGAAGCCCAGTGGGACATGGGGGCTTCTTTCTATTTAGTTTTGTTTTTGTTTCTCTTTTATTTATTTATTTCTTTTCTGTTTTATTACATTCATCAATTTATTTTAGTTTTGTAAAATATAATTTCAACACCTAAATTAGTATTTAGGAATACAACACTGCCACATTAATTTGGACAGCTAAATAAAATAGTTTAATATTTTATTAATTTGAAAAAGGTATTAAATTAAATGTTTTGCTGCTGTTTTAATTACCTTAGTGCATCTAAACACTTTACGAAAATGTGGTTTCTATATCAATATTATTTATGATATATTTTCTACAACTTGAACATTTTAGTTTTAAAGTTTGAAAACTTTTGATGTTTGCTTTTAATTCAATTTGAATTTGAATCGGTTTTGAACTAACGCGATATTATCAACAGTAATCGAGGTGACGTGGCATCATTAGCAGGGAATTACTGTAGTCTAATTATCCGGGCGTCACAATTCTCCTCCACTACAAGAAATCGCGTCCCGAGATTTAAGAGGTAGTGAAAGGGGGAAAGGTTTTTGGTTACGAATCTAGCGGGACTTCTCATCCTGGCTTGCTCTTCGCGAAGAAGTTGATCCCTATCGTTGATGTCTTCGTTTCTCTACTTCAGGTCATGTTGACGAAGTCGCATCCTTTCTTCGGGGTGTGTCTCGTAATTACAAATAGGTAAGGGGCAGTTCGGCTACGACAGAATGCTTATGAGGGAAACAATATGGGGTTAACCCATGAATGAGCATAAGATTACCTCTCGAGTTGAACATATAAAATACATCGAGAGTAAGGTACGAAGGTACAATAAGAGGTTCCAAGCGGATAGATAGCTGCTCGAAGTCTGAACTAGAGTGAGAAAGGGGTTCAGAGCAGCGAGAGTAAGTATTGCGTCTGATACCAGAATAGAGCACTAGGAAGGTGGCCCGTGAATTAAATACGAAGCCAAGCGTGGAGAATAACCATTAGAAATAGGGTTGTACAGGAGAGTCAGGTTTCGATCATGTGGAACTGTGGGTTATGGGCCCACCATGTGAGTTAAAAGTAGGAAGGGCGCTGACATCTCGCACAGTCAGGGTGGCAAGGCATGTCAAAGGATAGCCTGTCAGTTATGTCGGCAACAACATCGGTACCAAGGGCGAGGAACGAAGAGAACCATTTTCCCGCTCGTTGAATGAGGCGGACCCATAGGCAAAGTTCTCGTCCATCGGTGGTTACCTGAATGTCATCAACAATAGTAACAGGGTCTTACCGACACGATTGTGCACCTAGGTGTTTACATAAGCAGAAGAATATTGCTGCTTAGATCATATAGATCACCGGATAGGTTAAACAAACCAATGTAAAGGAAATGTGAGCATCAGATTAATAGAACATGGAAAGGAAAATGTGTTTAAACACATATTTCAAGGGTATATCCTTCCCAAGGACAAGCAGAGCATGATATCCATGACATGATATAATGTAGAAAACTCTTTAGGTAAGGAGAGAGAAATCTCATGACTTTACCCATACAGCGGTGTTTGGATAATTGAGCAGGAAACATTTAGCATTAGGCTTTAAATGTTCTTGTTGATAATTGGAGTAAAATATATATGCTTCGAGATAGCATTGACATGGTCTTCAGGCAAAGGTCAGACTTTGGAAACACAAAGGATCCATCAGGAATAACTTGTAGAATAAGCCTTACAATTTCCTCATGGAAGAATGGATAACCTTGCCGAAAAGGAATCTATAACCATAGGGCCTCCGGCCGGGTGTGTTAAGCACGACATCCTAGATATAAAAGATGGTAATACTCCAAGGTAAAGAAGAACAAATGTTGGATAGCAAGGAACTCAAGGTATAACACAAAACAGGAACAAGTTTTGTGTTGGAGGGAATGTAATAATGTTGTCGATGATAACCCAAATCATCAAGGGCAACGGAAGTTATTTCTCACCAAGAATTCGATAGATATCTTGGAAGACCTCAGAATGTTGATGATGATCATGACACATTTGTCGAGAGGTTTTGAGAAGATGTAACTGATCGGCGATGACATCAAGTCAATGGAATGATGAAGCAAAAATTTATTGGAACCATGGGTACGACACAAACTCGAAATCAAGCTTGCTGTTCAAGGACAAACGATATGACGAGGAAGATTGATTGTAGGATTAGCTCACCGTCAAAATTTGTGCTCCGGGAAGAAGGACCATGTAGCACAGTTAAGAGCAGCACGATAAGTGTCGTGGTTTTGTCACGGCAGATGTCCTAGAGAAAGGACTTAGTCGTGGAGCCATCGCTACGGGTTAGCTTGAAGGGGTTAAAGTGGACACAAGGACGCAAGAGAGTTTATACTAGTTCGGCCCCTTCAATGAAGATAAAAGCCTACGTCTAGTTGTGATGGAATTGATGGGTGTTTCAATGACTAGGGAGCAAATAAGCTTCGCCTATGTCTCGAGTTGTTGTCTGTCCTTGAACCGCCGCCGGGTCGTCCCCTTATATACATGGGTGACGCCCGTCGGTTTACAGAGTCCCGATACCGGCTCATAGATGCGTCCGGTTCGGTCTCCACTATTCCTAACTTATAACACAAGTTACATACCGTCGCCGGTTTATAGCTATAGGCCTTAAACTGATTATGGGCCTTTAGCCCTCATCTGCCCTCATGGGCTTTTATCACACTCAACTACTGATGAAGTTAACCCGGCTTGTCCTCGCCGGTTTACGCCCAGTAGTAATATCCCCAACATTAGGCCCCAAATTGATTTGAACAGGTTCATGTCAATCCTTAGCAAAAATCTTCATCTTCAACATCTTCTTGTATTTTGTTGAACCGCCGTGATGTCATCTTCTCTGCTCGCGGTAGACCGGTTTGACATCACTGGTTATAAAGAACCTTATCCTGTTAACAAGCCTGCGACATTTGAGGCCACAGCTTTGTTTCCAAACTCGCGGCTCCTTGATTCTCGCGCCTGACATATCCCTTTCTTTATAAATAGGACCGAAGGGTCATTTCCTTTCTCTTTCCCTCCGACCCCTTCTGCTTCATCTTTCTCGCGTCGCCCAGCTTCGGAGCTCCGCCGCCACCGTCGACCTCTGCATCAACCTTGGCCGTTGCATCAACCTGAGCACACCAGAGCATCGCGGCGACCTTCCGCTTCTTCCTCAGCTCCGGTAAATCTTCTTTCCTTTCCCCCGCAGATCTGTTCTAGGGTTTCCTCGTTCGTCGAAGTTCATCGAGACTCTGGTGCTGTTCTTCCTTTGTTTCTTCTTTAGCCCATGAATAAAACTTCAAACCTGATGTATTCTCCGTAATGGCTTATCTTCTGTTACCAAAGCAAACCTTTATGCGCATAAAACACTGATTTGGTCCCTTGTGAATTGCTTTGAGATCGACCTTTTAGGTCTAAATCCTTTTATTTTTCTGTCTTACGGTAGATCCAAAATTTCACTACGACCTTATGAAATCTGTTTTTACCTTCCTTAGTCATTCTTGCCTTAGATCTGTATCCTCTTTACCACATAGGCAGTTCACCTTTGAAAAAGCAATCTATCATATATCATTAGTCCCCTTGTTGAACCGCCAGGATGCCGTTGCGTCATAAACTCCGGTTTAGATAGATCTGCTTCCGGTTTAACATTGCACATATCAATGTACTTTGTATATTTCATCATGGCCAAGCAAGTGTATGAGTGAAATTGGGTCCCTTCTCGCGTCACAGAGGATCAACTGGACGATTTAGTCCTGATTGGCGCCTTGGGCAGTAAACACACCGTCCATTGGAGGGCTCCTGGCAAAGAATGCCCCCCCATACCTCGAGAAGGAGAGGTTGTTGTTTTCGTAGACCACTTAGCCCGGGGTTTTAAACCGCCCGGTTCTAAATTCTACCGGGATGTTCTAGCTGATTTCCAACTCCATCCGCAAGACACTGGCCCCAACTCTGTTACAAATATGTGCCACTTCCAAGTGCTCTGTGAGGTGTTCTTTCAAGAGGAGCCCACAGTGGAATTATTCAGAGATCTTTTCCATCTAAACCGCCGTACTGAGTTTACTGATGGCTCTAATACGGAGTTGGGTGGCATGGCGATTCAAAAAAGGAAAGAGGTCACATACCCTCACGCCAAGCTGCACAGTCACCCCAAGGAGTGGAATTAGACATGGTTCTACTGCAAAGATACCTCCCCTGCTGGTGAGAATCCCTTGCCTGGCTTTCGTCCGGAGCGGCTCAGCAATACCCATCCTTTTCCTCAACGATTGACTGCCCAGGAGAGAAGCAAATATGCTCCTCAGTTGTCAAAGCTCAAAGCCTTTATGGCCAACGGTTTAACAGGGGTTGACCTTGCTCGCTGTTGGATATCATGGAGCATACTGGCCCTTAGTCAGCGCTCCGGTTTGATGTGCGAATATACTGATAGTGTGGATGACCCACTGCAACATTCAAGACTCCAGCTCTCCGGTGAAGAAATCACAGAGGCTGTGCGTAAGATACTGAATGAACCGAAGCACATCTGCGCTAGAACCGGCCTGCTTCCCTTCTGTGCCACCAACAAACCGCCAGCTGTAAGACTTTGATTTTTCTCTTTGCTGAATCTGTTATTGATATGTCTGGTCATTGTTTTTAATATCAGTGTCTGCATAACCAGGGCGATGATCCATTTTGGAGCAAAAAGCTGCCGCAGGAGAAACCAGAGAAAACAGATAAACCGGAAAGAGCAACCCGGCAAAAAACTAAAGCTGTGAAGAAGACTGCCCACCGGAAAAGAACCACTGCATCTTCTAATCCGGCCCCTGATGACGAGGTGGATAATCCAGACTTTGAGGTAGAGCTTGACTCACTTGGTTTATTTCTCATGCATCTTATTGATGATGATATTTGTCAGGATGATGCCGAAGCCAGCCATGCGGATGCTACAGAGGTAATTATTCTCTCTTCCGATTCAGAAACTTTGCCTTCACAAAAAATCCGTCAGGCAAACCGGAAAGTTAAATTTTCTCATCCTCTTGCTTATTTGGATCCTAAACTTCTTATGAAGACTCAACAACACGAAGCTCGCCGCACCACCCGGCACAGCGGCCAGGTAGTTACCTCCGCCGGTTTACCGAACAGTCCGGTTCGGAAACGTCATTCCGAGGTCTCTAATTTGCTTGTCAGTGCTTGTCCTAAAGCGGGCTGCTTTCGTCAACCTCTTAATCCGTCTGACTCCGATTATCAGGTTATTTCCCACTCATCTTCTGGCGAGTCATTAGCTACTCAGCTCCCACCACTCAAAACGGTGCTTGGGTAAGCTATATTTATTGTGATGTTTGCAGTATATTGCCTTAGAACATATGCTGTATTTAATTTTGTTATTCTTCTCAGGGCCAAACCTAGGCCGAGCAAGAAGGCCCGGCTGGATAAAGCGGTCGAAGAAGATGTCATTCTTGAACCAGGCACCACACCCAATCTTGAAACGGCTATTCCTGAGGATATTCCCAATGATCCACCGCAGCCAGATGATGATCTTACTGCTGAGGAAAGACCTACTAATACCTCAGGTCCTATCCATCAGCCCACAGGTTCCCTCCGGGTTGAAAGCTCCACCGGTCCCGCAAAACCTACTGACGAGCCAACAGCTCCAGTGCAAACCGGCGGTACCAATGATGATGAAGTTGTCATTACTGGCACTGGCCATACTGAGCCAAGCAATCCTGTTGCATTATCCAAACATTCTGCCAAGGAAGAATTAGCTGCTTTTGGCAAAGGCAGGTGGAATGCTGATCTGACGGCTTACGCTGCTCTGAATGCCCAAGATATCCATTCCGGCTATCTGAACCGGCTGTATACCAGCCGTGACTATGAAGCCGGTCTGGTTAACATGATGAAGGATAAATATGAGGTAGCTTCCATATGCTCCTTCATGCTTGTATGCTTTCATTCTTGCTAACTCTCCTAGCCCCTAAGGGCCGATTTGAAATATCCTTTCAAATCGGGACTTAATAATATGAATCTTGATACTTTGAAATTTGCTGATGTAGTCCCCAAGGGCCGGTTCAACTTAGCATAGTTAAACCGGTACTTTAAGTAATTGAAACTGCCGCATCAGAATACATATGATCAAATAGCCATTAGCCCCCAAGTGCCAAGTTGAATACTTGTATTGAGCTTGGGACTTTGTAAACAATTGAAAGATGAAGATCGAATATGCATTAGCCCCCAAGTGCTAAGCGCATAACTTGTTATGTGGTTGGTACTTGAATCCTTCTACCAATTTGTTGAAACATATATCTGTATGCCTGCAGGCGGAGCTAAAGGCGAAAGAAAGCCAAGTCATCGATCTGCGAGAAAACCTGAAAACCCAACAGGCTGAAACCTCCAAGGCAAAAGAGGAATTGGCCAGTGCCTTAAGCGCCATGCAACAACTTAAGGAGAACTTCAAGAAGAAACGGGCGGATTGGGCCACTGAAAAGTCCGCTTTGATCAAACGAGTAGAGGATGCCGAGGCTGCACTGAAACCAGTGACGGATGAACTGACCAGCATAAAGCGGCACGTTCATGCCATGACCACTGCTATCTTTGGTAAGCCAGCTTGCCTTCTGAATTGGTTCTGCCTTCTTACAGAGTCGCCGGTTTATTAACCTTTTATGGTATTTTAGGGACACGCATTGGTCACTTGGGGTCAGATGTGCGGAAGAAATTGAAAGCCGCCTATACCTTGGTTGAACAATTGTACACTGGTGCCCAGCGGATCATCTGTACCGCGTCTCATAACAAACCGGTGCCTACTTTGATTCAAGATACTTTGATGAAACTGTCAGTGCTTCCTTCCCGGGTTGAAGAGCTAAAGAAATCTGCTGCTCGAACCGGTGCAATCAATGCTTTAATCCGGGCAAAAGCCTGGGTGCCGGATTTTGATCCTATTGAAGCGGCTCAAGGTTATCCCGGTTTGAAGGAAGACGGGTCGGAATTTGGTGAAGCGGGTCTGCGAGCCATAAACCGGGAGGTACGTCCGTTAGATTGTCAACTGGCTGAGGAAGCAGATTTGTCTCATTATCAAGCCCAATATGACAGCCAGAACAAGCGAATAGCTGCACCAATCCATGAATCGGAAAACTTGATCCCTCCAATCCGTAAGCATACTTACGCTCCCGATATTGACCCGTCTTCGCTAATCCATGACGAAGCTGTTTTTCAAGCATTGATGGGAATCGACTGGACAACTGTGGATTTTCAGCCACTGGGTAGAGAAACGGAAGCTGAAACGGCGCAGGATGACCCACAACCATCAGGCCAGGCTGGTGGCCAAGCTTAAACCGGAAGCCGGTTTTAAAATTGTCTCTCCTTTGTGCAAAACAATTATGTTATTATGGCCACCATGTTGCCTTGTAATGGGCTAGCTGATACCTTTGATGTTGATATGCCTTCGCGCATAACTTGTTCTTCCTGTGGTAATGAACTTTCCAAAATACTTTCTGAAATAAGAAATTCGCTAAGTGCCACCGCGGTTGTACCGTCAGGCGGAATATGATGTTTGTATATATAAAGTCAAAACAGCCAAAACAAAATTTTAAGTATATGATCAAAAAATTTGAGATACATAATACCTGCCACCATTGAGTGTGAAGTTGGCTTGGCCAACCTTGAAGCGGAGCTTTTGCAAACCCACACTATTGGAGGAAATAACAACTCATGTATATGTATATGACACTGGTTACCATGTAAACCGTGTCGGGTTATAATGAACACCGTGTTACTCCATAAGAGGATGTTAACAACAAGGATCAAACCGGACAAATAGTCTCCGGATTGACGTGAACTGTGTTCCGTCAATTGATTGGTTAAAAAACTTTGTCGGTTTAAAGAACACGATAAAAAGCAAAAACCCCCCTTCAAATAAAAGTATGAAGCAAAAGCAACGAAAAAAAGGTTTGCCAAAAAAGATTTATTTAAGATGATCAAATGGCGTAACCATGGCCAAACACGACCAAGCTCCCGTTAGGTGTAACTATGGTTCTAGTTAGCCAGGTCCCCAAGTGATTCTTGTGGCATTTTATGCCGACCAAATGGCGTGGTCATGGTTCGGGTTCGACCAAGCCCCCAAGTGATTCTGTGGCCTTAGGCCGATCAAGAGGCATGACTGGTTCAGACATGACCAAGTCCCCAAGTGATCTGGTGGCTTTCGCCTATCAAGAGGCATGGTATTGGTTCGGACACGACCAATCCTCCAAGTGATATAACACAATACTTTTAGCAAAGCGAACTCAAGGGGTAAACCGGAGGCTGCTTTAGAGCAACTCCGTGTAACCTCACATGATGTAAAAGAACAGATACCCTGCTTTAGCTGAGGTTCCGGTTTATTTTACTTAATCATAATATATACATTGTATGTACATAAGTATAGCCAATGGCTTAGGTATAGTAAGGCCGAAGATGAGCTATATTCCACGGCCTGTTAGTCTCCTCCTCTGATGTACGTGAGTCCTTATGCTCTCGAATATCGATCAGATAGTATGACCCGTTGTGCAGATTCTTGCTGACCACGAAAGGCCCCTCCCAAGGTGGGGATAGGTTATGCATATCAGTCTGATCTTGGATGAGTCAAAGCACCAAATCTCCTTCCTGGAAGACTCTGGTTCTGACTCGGCGACTGTGATAACGACGAAGATCCTGCTGGTAAATCACCGACCGGGCGGCTGCGATGTCACGCTCTTCATCCAACCGGTCCAAAGCATCTTGTCGTGATGTCTCGTTGTCCGCTTCAACATAAGCCGTGACACGAGGTGAGTCATGACGGATATCGCTGGGGAGAACCGCCTCCGCTCCATAAACCATGAAGAACGGTGTGTATCTTGTTGATCTGTTGGGTGTTGTATTGATGCTCCATAACACAGATGGTAATTCTTCTACCCAACAACTCGGCGTTCTCTGCAAAGGAACCATGAGCCGGGGCTTGATGCCTCTCAAGATCTCTTGATTAGCTCTTTCTGCTTGACCATTGGACTGTGGATGTGCCACTAATGAAACATCGAGCCGGATGTGCTCTCGTTCGCAGAACTCCTTCATAGCACCTTTGGATAAATTGGTACCATTATCTGTGATAATACTGTGCGGAAAGCCAAACCGGAAAATCACCTTTTTGATGAACTGAACCGCCGTGGCCGCATCACACTTGCTAACAGGTTCTGCCTCCACCCACTTTGTAAACTTGTCCACCGCCACCAGGAGGTGGGTCTTCTTATCTTTGGACCTTTTGAAAGGCCCAACCATATCTAGCCCCCAAGTCGCAAACGGCCAAGTAATTGGAATCATCCTCAATTCTTGAGCCGGTACATGAGCACGTCTTGAAAACCTTTGGAGCCGCTGTTCTTCTTCCCCTTCCCTGTCTTGTCATCATCAGATTCGGGATCCTTGGTACTATCAGAATCAGCATATTTTACCAAAGCGGCCATGAGGGTCCCCATGTCGGTGCAATGACGCTTCATCCGTCCCAATTTCAACTTCAGGGGCCCAAACCGGCAGTTGCCTTCTAGGGTTAATACTGCGGTGTCAGCGTTGATGCGGTCTGAGGAGTGCAACACTTGTGAAACCTGGCGCACCCAATGAGTCGTTGACTCTCCTTCCTCCTGGACACATGCAGCTAAGTCCACTATCGACATAGGCTGTTTACAGGTATCCTTGAAATTGTTGATAAACCGGGCTCGTAATTGGGCCCATGAACTGATAGAATTAGCGGGCAAGCTTTTTAACCAAGTACGGGCCGTTCCTTCAAGCATCATGGTGAAGTATTTCGCACACGCCGTGTCGTCCACATCAAGCATCTCCATGGCCATCTCATAGCTCTCTACCCAAGTCTCTGGTGGTTGATCCGCCGTATAATTTGGTACCTTGCGTGGGCCTTTGAAATCCTTGGGCAAGCGCACGTTGCGTAAAGCGGGGATGAGGCAAGGCACCCCCAAAGAACTAGAAGTAACACCAGGTTCGATCGAAATGGTTGGACGAACCGGCGTGAGATGCCGAGCCTGATGTTGTGCGGCTAACTCGGCCTCCCAACGCGCTCGGGCCCGGTTCACCACTTCCTGAGCGTCATCAGCACCACCCGTCGGGTTGTTACAACGGGGTGCTCCACGTCGTTCATTACTCGACACTGCTGGTTCATCCATATGTCTGCTATAGCTCCGGCTTGGACGGGGGGTCGAATGGATTCGGTCACGGCTGTATGAGTACGCCTCCTGTTGGGCCAAAACTGTCCTCAGAAGTTCCTTGACCCATCGCGTCTCTACTGCTTGCGGCGAGTCACCTTCAACTGGAATGGCCTCCAGTCGTGCAGCAGCGGCAACAAGATTGTCCATTGGGTTGGAGTAGTGACCCGGAGGTGTTAAATCATCCCGAGGTATAACGGTGTTTTGACGAGGCGGGTCCATCTGACGGGGCTGAACCAGTGCACCCGTCCCAGGGGCTTCTGCCCGGTTCCCCTCCAGCGGATTACTGGCTCTTGGTCCTGGAGTGTTGAAAAGGTCTCTGGCCTCGAAAACCGAAGGTAAGCGGGACCGGTGCTTCCTCCTCATGACTTCATGCAACGCGCTCTGATCCAACATAATCATGTAGGCCTGTGCGTCTAAAGCGGCCCACTCTGCGGCCATCCTGGTGTCCTCAGCCGCCATATCCATTTTGGTCTGGGTGATTTGTTCCTTTACCTTTGCAATCTCCGCGTTGTGAGCGTCCTGATCTGGCGGATTAACTTCTGCCATAAGCACAACCAACGCATCAAATAGCTTGATAGAACCTGAGTCGATGGGCGCACAGGACCTCCCGCGCCGGCAACCGTTGCCGCTACTGAATCGGAGATCGTTGCCGCGGCTGTCGAAGAGTGAAGCACTGCTTGTGTTCCGGTCATGAATATTTCAACCCGGTTAGGCAGATCGGAGGGGTCCGGAATACTGTTGCCATCGGAACAGCTCTCAATCCGGCCATCTTGTAGATGGTAAAGAGATTCGGTTTCTCCGGTCGAAGATTCGTCACCGGAACGAACGGCAGTCACCCTGCAAAGCTCTGATCCATCCTCATAACTCCCTCCATGGATCATTCCCACGAAGGCACACTTCGTGGCCGGTTTAACCCGGGCGGATCGCGTACACTGAGCCGTCACGACGAGGTCGGTGAAGATGTCCGGCTCAGGGCCCGGTTCACCGATCTTGCCAATGAAAACGTGAATGCTACCAAAGGGGACCCGGTACCCGTACTCAATTGAGCCGGCCTCGGGGCCCCAGCCTGCGTCGTCGATGTAGAGTTTGCCGCGACGACTCTTAGTCATCCGGCCTACAGCCTAGCCCTCGAGTCCTTCAAAGCGGCCCTCCAAGAACCGAAAACCATTGTGCGATAGCCCCACGGTGGGCGCCAACTGTCATGGTTTTGTCACGGCAGATGTCCTAGAGAAAGGACTTAGTCGTGGAGCCATCGCTACGGGTTAGCTTGAAGGGGTTAAAGTGGACACAAGGACACAAGAGAGTTTATACTAGTTCGGCCCCTTCAATGAAGGTAAAAGCCTACGTCTAGTTGTGATGGAATTAATGGGTGTTTCGATGACTAGGGAGCAAATAAGCTTCGCCTATGTCTCGAGTTGTTGTCTGTCCTTGAACCGCCGCCGGGTCGTCCCCTTATATACATGGGTGACGCCCGTCGGTTTACAGAGTCCCGATACCGGCTCATAGATGCGTCCGGTTTAGTCTCCACTATTCCTAACTTATAACACAAGTTACATACCGTCGCCGGTTTATAGCTATAGGCCTTAAACTGATTATGGGCCTTTAGCACTCATCTGCCCTCATGGGCTTTTATCACACTCAACTACTGATGAAGTTAACCCGGCTTGTCCTGGCCGATCAAGCTAGGAATGACTTGAAGGATTATTAACTCATAAGCAACGAAAATTATTTAGGGTTATTGAATCGGAGTGCGGACTCGATTCACTATTCGGTGTTCTCGATTGATGACAACCCAGAACCCGAGAAAATTGGAATCAGTGAGAAATAATAGCTGATGAAGACTCATAAGATGCAACACAGTTCTTAGATATTCTCGAGATACCAGAGGGTAATACTCGACGGTAGATCAAGGTAGAGGTTGGACTGGTGTATTGACTTGGAAAAGACAAGTGCTTTAACTTGCCCGAGAAATGGGATCAAAGAGAAACATGTGCACGCTTAACGTTACGATGACAGTTTCATTATGAGTTTATATATTTTGATGTACCGAAGGTTGTTCGGAGTCCCAGATGTGATCACGGACTTGACGAGGAGTCTCGAAATGGTCGAGACATAAAGATCGATATATTGGACGACTATATTTGGACACTGAAAAGGTTCCGGGTAAGATTGGGACAATACCGGATCACCGGGAGGTTATCGGAACCCCCCGGGAGGTATATGGGCCTTATCGGGCCTTAGTGGAAAGGAGGGGAAAGGAGCAAGGGAGGGGGCCCCCCCCCCCCCAAGCCCAATCCGAATTGGGAAGGGGGGCGCCCCCCTTTCCTTCCTCCCTCCTTCCTCTTCCTTCCCTCTCCTACTCCTAATAGGAAAAAGGCGAGTCCTACTCCCGGTGGGAGTTGGACTCCCCCCCTTGGGCGCGCCACCCTCCTTGGCCGGCCCCCTCCTCCACTCCTTTATATACGGGGGCAGGGGCCACCCCAGAGACACAACAATTGATCATTGATCTCTTAGCCGTGTGCGGTGCCCCCCTCCACCATAATCCTTGATAATATTGTAGCGGTGCTTAGGCAAAGCCCTGCGACGGTAGAACATCAAGATCGTCACCACGCTGTCGTGCTGATGGAACTCATCCCCGACACTTTGCTGGATCAGAGTCCGGGGATCGTCATCGAGCTGAACGTGTGCAAAAACTCAGAGGTGTCGTAGTTTCGGTGCTTGATCCATCGGGCCGTGAAGACGTATGACTACATCAACCGCGTTGTTATAACGCTTCCGCTTCCGGTCTACGAGGGTACGTAGACAACACTCTCCCCTCTCGTTGCTGTGCGTCACCATGATCTTGCGTGTGCGTAGGAATTTTTTTGAAATTACTACGTTCCCCAACAGCTTACCTGGTTGCTCTGGAAAGAGAGAGGGGTCATCAACCCCGTAGTCGTACTGGGTAGCAGCGGCGTCGGTCTCGGTGTCTAGCGAGAGAAGAGGGGGAAGAAACAATAAATATAATGCAAACAAATGCATGACGATGCATGACATGACAAAGCGTGATGCCAGGTGTGCCCTAGCGCGGTACGAGGTGATACCGGTGAAGGGGGGAAACATCCGGGAAAGTATTCCCGGTGTTTTATGTTTTCGGACAGATAAATCGGAGGGGAAAAGTTGCAGGTTCACTATGCTAGGGACGTGTGGCGGACGAACGGACTGCGTATTCGGGTTTGTCTCGTCGTTCTGAGCAACTTTCATGTACAAAGTTTTTCCATCCGAGCTGCGGTTTATTTTATATTAATTTTAAAAGATCTGATTTAATTATAGCATTTATTTAATTATTTTAATTCAACATTATCCAGAACAGTGCTTGCTGACGTCAGCATGACATCAGCGGTCAACAGAGGTGTTGACTGGTCAAACTGACGTGTGGGTCCACTGGGACCCACCTGTCATTCACTATTTAGGCTAATTAGGGTTTAGCTAACTAATTACTGTTTAATTAAACTAACAAGTTAATTAGATTAATTAATTAGGATTAATTAATTAATTATAATTTTTACTAATTTATTTTCATTTTTCATTTTTCTTAAAACGTTCTGGGGCTGGGCCCCACGTGTCTGTGGCCCAGAAGGGCTAACGGGCACGCGGTTAGCGGGCGTAGAGGGACGGGCGCCCGCTTGGAGGCCCGAGGCCATCAAGGGGGCCGCCGGCCACGGCGGCAGCCGGAGTAGTGCGGCGCGACGTCGGCGCGAGCTCAGACTAGAGAGGGGCGAGGGGAGCGGAGGTGTGCACGCGTGTAGGCGGCAGCACTAGCGGAGGTGGGATGGAGCAGGAGCGGCGATGGAGAGCGGCAGGCGTCGCGTGATGGGGTTGAGGGGCGCAACCGGCGTGAGCGGCAGGTGGCTCCGGCGTCCTGTGGCCGGTCGCAGCAAGGGCGCGGCTGGGCGAGCCAGCGCGAGCGAGGGGAGCAGGCGGGTGAGGCGGGGGCGGTGGCACGATGGTGGTCGCGAGGAGCGGGGGCGGCGCAGGGGCGGGCGGGGAGTGAAGCAGGAGCGGCGATCGGGGCGGATGCGAGCCAACGGGAGTGATGACGCGGCCGGCGCGGTTGTGGCGCGTGCGGTGCGAGCCACGACGGGGTAAGGACACGACGGCGACGGCGCGCAGCAATAGCCGTAGAAGCAGAGAAGAAGGAGCGAGGCTGGAGCCCGGGGGCTCACCCACGTTGCAGGGTCGAGGGGCGGCGTGGCTCGGGGTGCCTTTGGGGAGGAGGACGGGGACGAGCGATGTGGTGGTGGCGACGGGCGTAGCGGTCCTCGGGCGACGGCGGTGTCCTGCAGCGGAGTCGGGGAGGACGGCGCGGTGTAGGAGGGGGAGGAAGGAGACCGGGTGGGTGGCGCCACGGTGACCGAGCGGGGCACGGGGCCGGGTGCCTCCGATCTGGATCGTGGAGGCAGCGCAGAAGGGGGAAGTGGGACGAGTGGGGGAAGTGGGTGCGGTCGCTGGTGGCTAGGGTTTCGGTAGGATGGATAAGGGGAGTGGGGTGGGCCGGCCTGGCGGCCCAGAGGACAGATGGGTTGAAGCCCAGTGGGACATGGGGGCTTCTTTCTATTTAGTTTTGTTTTTGTTTCTCTTTTATTTATTTATTTCTTTTCTGTTTTATTACGTTCATCAATTTATTTTAGTTTTGTAAAATATAATTTCAACACCTAAATTAGTATTTAGGAATACAACAATGCCACATTAATTCGGACAGCTAAACAAAATAGTTTAATATTTTATTAATTTGAAAAAGGTATTAAATTAAATGTTTTGCTGCTGTTTTAATTACCTTAGTGCATGTAAACACTTTACGAAAATGTGGTTTCTGTATCAATATTATTTATGATTTATTTTCTACAATTTAAACATTTTAGTTTTAAAGTTTGAAAACTTTTGATGTTTGCTTTTAATTCAATTTGAATTTGAATCGGTTTTGAACTAACGCGAGATTATCAACAGTAATCGAGGTGGCGTGGCATCATTAGTAGGGGATTACGGTAGTCTAATTATTCGTGCGTCACAACGAGCTAGTCAAGTAGAGGCATACTAGTGACACTCTATTTGTCTATGTGTTCACACATGTACTAAGTTTCCGGTTAATACAATTCTAGCATGAATAATAAATATTTATCATGATATAAGGAAATATAAATAACAACTTTATTATTGGCTCTGGGGCATATTTCCTTCAGTCTCCCACTTGCAGTAGAGTCAATAATCTAGTTCACATCGTCATGTGATTTAACACCAATAGTTCACATCTTTATGTGATTAGTTCACATCTCTATGTGACTAATAACCAAAGGGTTTACTAGAGTCAATAATCTAGTTCACATTGCTATGTGATTAACACCCAAAGAGTGATCATGTTTTGCTTGTGAGAGAAATTTAGTCAACGGGTTTGCCACATTCAGAGCCGTATGTATTTTGCAAATTTTCTATGTCTATAATGCTTTGCACGGAGCTACTCTAGCTAATTGCTCCCACTTTCAATATGTATCTACATCGAGACTTAGAGTCAACCAGATCGGTGTCAAAGCTTGCATCGACGTAACTTTGTATGACGAATTCTTTGTCACCTCCATGACCAAGAAACATTTCCTTATTCCACTAAGGATATTTTTGACCGCTGTCCAGTGATCCACTCCTGGATCACTATTGTACCCTCTTACCAAACTTATGGTGAGGTACACAATAGGTCTGGTACACAGTATGGCATATTTTATAGAACCTATGACTGAGGCATAGGGAATGACTTTTCATTCTCTTTCTATTTTCTGTCGTGGTCGGGTTTTGAGTCTTTACTCAACTTCACACCTTGCAACACAAGCAAGAACTCCTTCTTTGACTGTTCCATTTTGAACTACTTCAAAATCTTGTCAAGGTATGTACTCATTGAAAATATATCAAGCGTCTTGATCTATCTCTATAGATCTTGATGCTCAATATGTAAGCAGCTTCACCGAGGTCTTTCTTTTGAAAAACTCCTTTCAAATACTCCTTTATGCTTTCCAGAAAATTCTACATTATTTCCGATCAACAATATGTCATTCACATATACTTATCAGAAATGTTGTAGTGCTCACACTCACTTTCTTGTAAATACAGGCTTCACCGCAAGTCTGTATAAAACCATATGCTTTGATCACTTTATCAAAGTATATATTCCAACTCCGAGATGCTTGTACCAGTCCATAGATGGATCGCTGGAGTTTGATCACTTTGTTAGCACCTTTAGGATCGACAAAACCTTCTAGTTGCATCATATACAACTCTTCTTTGAGAAATCCATTAGGGAATACATTTTTTACATCCATTTGCCAGATTTCATAAAATGCGGCAATTACTAACATGATTCGGACAGAATTTTAAGCATCAATACAAGTGAGAAAATCTCATCATAGTCAACACCTTGAACTTGTCGAAAACATTTTTGTGACAATTCGAGCTTTGTAGATAGTAACACTACTATCAGTGTCCATCTTCCTGTTGAAAATCCATTTATTCTTAATGGATCACCGATCAACGGGCAAGTCAATCAAAGTCCATACTTTGTTCTAATACATGGATCTCATCTCAGATTTCTTGGCTTCAAGCCATTTTGCCGAATCTGGGCTCATCATCGCTTCCTCATAATTTGTAGGGTCGTCATGGTCGAGTAACATGACCTCTAGAACGGGATTACCGTACCACTCTGGTGCGGAACGTATTCTGGTTGACCTACGAGGTTCGGTAGTAACTTGATCTGAAGTTTCATGATCATCATCATTAGCTTCCTCACTAATTGGTGTAGGAATCACCCGAACTGATTTATGTGATGAAGTACTTTCCAATTCAGGAGAAGGTACAATTACCTTATCAAGTTCTACTTTCCTCCCACTCACTTCTTTCGAGAGAAACTCCTTCTCTAGAAAGGATCCATTCTTAGCAACAAAATATCTTGCTTTCGAATCTGTGATAGAAGGTGTACCCAACAGTTTCTTTTGGGTATCCTATGAACATGCACTACTCCGATTTTGGTTATCAGTTTGAAACTTTTTCACATAAGCATCGCAACCCCAAACTTTAAGAAATGACAGCTTTGGTTTCTTGCCAAACCATAGTTCATACGGTGTCATCTCAACAGATTTAGATGGTGCCCTATTTAATGTGAATGCAACTGTTTCTAATGCATAACCCCAACACGATAGCGGTAAATCAGTAAGAGACATCATAGATCGCACCATATCTAGTAAAGTGCGATTACGATGTTCGGACACACCATTATGCTGTGGTGTTCCAGGTGCCGTGAGTTGCAAAACTATCCCGCATTGTTTCAAATGAAGACCAAACTCGTAACTCAAATATTCTCCTCCACGATTAGATCGTAGAAACTTTATTTTCTTGTTACGATGATTTTCCACTTCACTCTAAAATTCTTTAAACTTTTCAAATGTTTCAGACTTATGTTTCATCAAGTAGATATAGCCATGTCTGCTCAAATCATCAGTGAAGGTCAGAAAATAACGATACCCGCCGCGAGTCTCAACACTCATCGGATCCCACACATCAGTATGTATTATTTCGAATAAGTCAGTTGCTCGCTCCATTGTTCCGCAGAACGCAGTCTTAGTCATCTTGCCCATGAGGCATGGTTCGCAAGCATCAACTGATTCATAATCAAGTGATTCCAAAAGCCCATCAGCATGGAGTTTCTTCATGCGCTTTATACCAATATGACCTAAACGGCAGTGCCACAAATAAGTTGCACTATCATTATTAACTTTGCATCTTTTGGGTTCAATATTATAAATATGTGTATCACTATGATCAAGATTCAATAAACCATTCACCTTGGGTGTATGACCACAGAAGGTTTTATTCATGTAAACAGAATAACTATTATTCCTTGACTTAAATGAATAACCGTATTAAAATAAACATGATCCAATCATATTATGCTCAACGCAAACACCAAATAACATTTATTTTAGGTTTAACACTAATCCTGAAGGTAAAGGGAGTGTGCGATGGTGATCTTATCAACCATGGAATTACTTCCAACACACATCGTCATCTCGCCCTCAACTAGTCTTTGTTTATTTTGCAACTCCCGTTTTGAGTTACTACTTTTAGCAACTGAACCAGTATCAAATACCAAGGGGTTTTCTATAAACACTAGTAAAGTACACATCAATAACATGTATATAAAATATACCTTTGTTCACTTTGCCATCCTTCTTATCCGCCAAGTATCTAGGGCAGTTCCACTTTCAGTGACCATTTCCTTTGCAGTAGAAACACTCAGTTTCAGGCTTGGGTCTAGCTTTGGGCTTCTTCATGGGAGTGGCAACTTGCTTTCCATTTGAATTTCCCTTTCTTTCCCTTGACCTTTTACTTGAAACTAGTGCTCTTGTTAACCATCAACACTTGATGCTTTTCTTGATATCTACCTTCGTCGATTTCAGCATCACGAAGAGCTTGGAAATCGTTTCCGTTATCCCTTGCATATTATAGTCCATCACGAAGTTCTAGTAACTTGGTGATAGTGACTAGAGAACATTGTCAATCATTATCTTATCTGGAAGATTAACTCCCACTTGATTCAAGTGATTGTAATACTGAGACAATCTGAGCACATGCTCACTGGTTGAGCTATTCTCCTCCATCTTGTAGGCAAAGTACTTGTCAGAGGTCTCATACCTCTCGACTCGGGCATGAGTCTAAAATACCAATTTCAGCTCTTGGAACATCTTATATGCTCCGTGGCGTTCAAAACATTTTTGACGTCCCGGTTCTAAGCTGTAAAGCATGGTACACTAAACTATCAAGTAGTCATTATACTAAGCTTTGTCAAACGTTCATAACGTCTGTATCTGCTCCTGCAATAGGTCCGTCACCTAGCGGTGCATCAAGGACATAATACTTCTGTGCAGCAATGAGGATAACCCTCAGATTATGGAGCTAGTCCGCATCATTGCTACTAACATCTTTCAACTTATTTTTCTCTAGGAAAATATCAAAAATAAACGGGGAGCTACATCGCAAGCTATTGATCTACAACATAGATATGCAAATACTATCATGACTAAGTTCATGATAAATTAAAGTTCAATTAATCATATTACTTAAGAACTCCCACTTAGATAGACATCCCTCTAATCATCTAAGTGATCACGTGATCCAAATCAACTAAACCATGTCCGATCATCACGTGAGATGGAGTAGTTTTCAATGGTGAACATCACTATGTTGATCATATCTACTATGTGATTCACGCTCGACCTTTTGGTCTCAGTGTTCCGAGGCCATATCTGCATATGCTAGGCTCGTCAAGTTTAACCCGAGTATTTCTGCGTGTGCAAAACTGGCTTGTACCCATTGTATGTGAACGTAGAGCTTATCACACCCGATCATCACATGGTGTCTCGGCACGACGAACTTTGGCAACGGTGCATACTCAGGGAGAACACTTGTACCTTGAAATTTAGTGAGAGATCATCTTATAATGCTACCGTCAATCAAGCAGAATAAGATGCATAAAGGATAAACATCACATGCAATCAATATAAGTGATACGATATGGCCATCATCATCTTGTGCCTTTGATCTCCATCTCCAAAGCATTGTCATGATCACCATCGTCACCAGCGCGACACCTTGATCTCCATCGTAGCATCGTTGTCGTCTCGCCAACTATTGCTTCTACGACTATCGCTACCGCTTAGTGATAAAGTAAAGCAATTACAGGGCGATTACATTGCATATAATAAAGCAACAACCATATGGCTCCTGCCAGTTGCCGATAACTCCGTTACAAAACATGATCATCTCATACAATAAAATATAGCATCATGCCTTGACCATATCACATCACAACATGCCCTGCAAAAACAAGTTAGACGTCCTCTACTTTGTTGTTTCAAGTTTTACGTGGCTGCTACGGGCTGAGCAAGAACTGTTCTTACCTACGCATCAAAATCACAATGATATTTTGTCAAGTTAGTGCTGTTTTAATCTTCAACAAGGACCAGGCGTAGTCACACTCGGTTCAACTAAAGTTGGAGAAACTGATACCCGCCAGCCAGTTGTGTGCAAAGCATGTCGGTAGAATCAGTCTCGCGTAAGCGTACGCGTAATGTCGGTCCGAGCCGCTTCATCCAATAATACCGCCAAACCAAAGTATGACATGCTGCTAAGCAGTATGACTTGTATCGCCCATAACTCACTTGTGTTCTACTCGTGCATATAACATCTACGCATAAACCTGGCGCTGATGCCACTGTTGGGGGACGCAGTAATTTCAAAAAAATTCTATGCACACGCAAGATCATGGTGATGCATAGCAACGAGAGGGGAGAGTATTGTCTACGTACCCTCGTAGACCGTAAGCGGAAGCGTTATGAGAACGCGGTTGATGTAGTTGTACGTCTTCACGATCTGACCGATCCATGTACCGAACGTACGGCACCTCTGAGTTCAGCACATGTTTAGCTTGGTGACGTCCCATGAACTCCGATCCAGCAGAGCTTCGAGGGAGAGTTCCGTCAGCACGACAGCGTGATGATGGTGATGATGATGCTACCGACGCAGGGCTTCGCCTAAGCACCGCTACGATATGACCGAGGTGGATTATGATGGAGGGGGGCACCGCACACGGCTAAAAGATCAACTGATCAACTTGTGTGTCCATGGGGTTCCCCCTCCCCGTATATAAAGGAGTGGAGGAGGGGGGGCCGACCCTCTACTATGGCGCGCCCTGGGGAGTCCTACTCCCACCGGGAGTAGGATTCCCTTCCTTCCATGTAGTAGGAGTGGGAAAGAAGGAAAGGGAAAAGAGAAGAGAAGGAAGGAGGGGGCGCTGCCCCTCCCCCTAGTCCAATTCGGACTAAGCCTTGGGGGGCATAGTCTCCCCTCTCTCTTTCCCCTAAAGCCCAATAAGGCCCATATACTCCCCGACAAATTCTCATAACTCTCCGGTACTCCGGAAAATATCCGAATCACTCGGAACCTTTCTGATATCCGAATATAGTCGTCTAATATATCAATCTTTACATCTCGACCATTTCGACAAACCTCGTCATGTCCCCGATCTCATCCGGGACTCTAAACTACCTTAGGTACATCAAAACACATAAACTCATATTACCGAACGTTAAGCGTGTGGACCCTACGGGTTCGAGAACTATGTAGACATGACCGAGACTCGTCTCCGGTCAATAACCAATAGCGGAACCTGGATGCTCATATTGGCTCCTACATATTCTACGAAGATCTTCATCGGTCAAACCGCATAACAACATACTTTGTTCCCTTTGTCAGCGGTATGTTACTTGCCCGAGATTCGATCATCGGTATCTCAATACCTAGTTCAATCTCGTTACCGACAAGTCTCTTTACTCGTTCCGTAATGCATCATCATGTAACTAACTCATTAGCTACATTGCTTGCAAGGCTTATTGTGATGTACATTACCGAGAGGGCCCAGAGATACCTCTCCGACAATCGGAGTGACAAATCCTAATCTTGATCTATGCCAACTCAACAAGTACCATCGGACACACCTGTAGAGCACCTTTATAATCATCCAGTTACGTTGTGACGTTTGGTAGCACACAAAGTGTTTCTCCGGTATTCGGGAGTTGCATAATCTCATAGTCATAAGAACATGTATAAGTCATGAAGAAAGCAATAGCAACAAACTAAACGATCATCATGCTAAGCTAACGGATGGGTTAAGTCAATCACATCATTCTCTAATGATGTGATCCCGTTAATCAAATGACAACTCATGTCTATGGCTAGGAAACTTAACCATCTTTGATTCAACGAGCTAGTCAAGTAAAGACATACTAGTGACACTCTGTTTGTCTATGTATTTTCACATGTACGAAGTTTCTGCTTAATACAATTCTAGCATGAATAATAAACATTTATCATGATATAAGGAAATATAAATAACAACTTTGTTACTGCCTCTAGGGCATATTTCCTTCTGTATGCTAGCGATAAATAACATGGAAAAAATCATCATGAAGGGGTTTAAAACCTCCTGGTCAACTACGGCCGATCTGTCCACTTGGCCAAAATATGTATTGCGTTCACCTCTTAGCTAGAAAGCTATGCAGACGCAAGTATTGCTCTTTAATTTTCCTAATGCGTTATCTATCAGTTCCATTTTTATTTTTATCCAAGTTATTGTTTAGTTTCATGATATGTAAATTTCCAATATAGAAAATACAATATTCAATTATTTTTTATTTTAAACATTTTTTCTTTTTCGTTATTGCGTACTTTGAAGAGGTAGACATTAACTTTTTCAAAAATTTACGGGGATTGAAATAGTTCTGCCTATATTAGAAATTATTGTGTAAATTTATGTATGTTCATTCTAGACCACAAGCACACACTATTATTTTTTATCTCCATTATATTTCTAAAATACCTAATTATTAACAATTTAACAACATTGTATTCTGTAAACTATTCAACATGCATTAAAAAGTATTTTGGTGAGCTCTTTAATACAATTATTCAAAAATATTACAGAATAATTTTAATACACGTTGAACTCTTTTTAAATACCCATTGCCAATTTTGTAATGCGAGACAAACATTTTTTAAATGCACACTTTAATTTTTAATACATGCTGAACATTTTTCAAATGCACTAACACTTTCTTTAAGTTTATGGCAGTCGTATTTTTTCATACATTTTTTTCTTGAACGGAAAAAATAGTGTGAAAAATAAAAATAAAGAACTTGAAAAATCAAATAAAGTTTCTGCGGGTCCATAGAAGTGCCATATATAAATAAGAATCGCTTGAAGAGGTACATAGCAACCAAAGAGGATTTTTAGAGCATGGTGGCCACTGAGCACATTTTTTTATAGGCTAAAATCTGTCACTTAAAAGTTTCAAAAAGAGTTGATTGTTTTCACACAAAAATGTATGCATGTGCTCTAAGTGACTTTCAAATTTCATTTGAAATTATGTTATATTATATCCTGAAAAAAAACATCATGGCCAAAAAAACAAGCCAATATTTGCATGTATTTGTCTTTTTTATCTCTCACATACAAGGGCATATATTAATGAAAATTCACAAGGATATATTACACTTCTATGTGTTCATGTACAAAAACATTCAGAAATTTTTTAGCTGTAAAATATCTGTTTCTTTGAACTTCAAAAAAATAGAACACAACCCGTGCTCCAAAGTTACTTTATGCATAGCGATGCAATATATAGAGTTCGACCTCAATATTTACTGAGCTATGTATGGCACGGTGGACAACCTTTGCGTACAATGCAATCTGTGACAATGAGGGTTCGATCCTGTATCACATTTTTTTCTAATTTCTAATTCATGAGATTTGCATGCATGACTAAATAAAATATGAGGGGGTCTTGTAAAAAAAATCCTCACGCTCGGGCCACCCAGCGCCTTCCAACTCTCAGCCACTGTGGGCTGGACGTTCGTCCGGATACGGATGGAGGCACCGTATTCGTATGTGCGAACAAGTTCGAGCACCACTTTCATGTATTTTGTAACTTTAGGTATTAAACTGACCGTGCAAGACAAGTTGAGGCACCTCCAGCGTATTTAACTCTTTTTACAATATAGGTGTGATCTGTTTGGTGGATATGGATGATATGTTGTTGGGGCATTTGATTCATGAAATTTTGAACTCAATGCATGAGTATTTTGCGACCTTTCTTTGCTAGCTGGTTAATATATATCTTGTCAGTATTTCTTTGCCCACTTGAATTGATTGCAAAAAAAAAGACTGCTCATATTCCGAAAATGCCGTTTGGCGGACGAGCTCCATGCAGCTCGGTATCCTAGTCGTCTGTAATCGCATCTAGCAGCTGCACCAACGCATTTAATGACATGTATTCGAGCTGGCAAGGATATATGCCACACCGTATTCTGTATTTTCGTACAGTAGCATCCCAAGACTGACGAAAATGCATGGCAGGCTGGTTAGACGTGCCATCGATCCACCCATTATGTGCATGCAGTGCTAGCAGCTAATCCACTCACTGACGAACATGGGCAAGCTCACGCTCCCATGTTTAGAGATAAGCCGATGAGCTAGCCGTTTGGAATCCGAACGTTGGGTCTGACGATCAGACCGTTGGGGAAATGCTCTATTTATACCGCCAGAGAACAGCAGCCTAATCCTTCTTCTCCTCTCAGCTCTCATCAGTGAATAGCTTGGAAGCGCAGCAATGGCGGCTTCTTCTTCCTTAGTTCGTTCCAGAGATAGACGCCAACACCTGCCGCTCATCATGTGCCCTGATTGCTAGGAGGTCAGGGTGGAGACAAACATTTGTAGCAAAGAAGGGCCAAACGAGGGGAGACGCTTCTACAAGTGCCCGATCGACAGTGTAAGTTTTCATCCATGTCCACAAGAAGTTCCATGGAAAAATCGATAAATGAAGTCTCACATTTTTGTTTGTGTTTTTTTGCGGCATGGGGCTGAGCAGGGCCCAGACAAGTGCGGCTGGGTCAGGTGGGAAGATGTTTACGCCGGAATCATTCGGCGGAGGGAAGCTCGCCTGAGGTATGGAGACCCATATGGTGTCCAAGGTTCGAGCCAAGGCATGGCTGGACATGCTACGCAGACGCAGCCGGAGCAGGCACCTGAGATCGTCAGGCAGCCGCGGACTGAGCAAGCACAGGCCAGGGGAGGCCGCGACCGGCTCGTTATCTGCCTCATGGTGATCAACATGATCTTCACCCTGACCATCCTTTCACGGGTGTGATGAGCTACTGTCAAGCACGCTATCCGTTCTAATCGTAGACATATGTTTTCCAATTATCCACTGTAATCCTTTCCCTCTAGTTCTAGTTGCGAGTCACTGAGCCTCTTGATTAGGTCGTTAATGGGTCATCGAGTTAGCATGCAAAAGCTTGTCAGTGTATGCTTCAAGTTTATGTTTATTAATAACCAGCTCATCAATGTATGATTATCTGCATCATCGGATGGACACGCTAATCAGTCTAGCCAGCGGAAAAATGTTGACATAGTCAGAGAGAGGCCCCACTTTTTGCTTGACTGGTGATATCTACTTGCTGGACGTAGTAAATTGTGTTGACTAGTCAGGTCGGGTGTTAACTCTGTCGCCAACTGTGCACACAACCACCATCACCTAGCAGTAAATAGAACGCGTGCTAAAACTAGAAGGGAGCGGTGCGAGCCATCTCCCCTGCTTTTCTGCCTCACTCACCGCACACCATCTCGGCATCTCCTTCCTCCCCCCCACCAGCGCTGAAGCTTGCATCGTATCCATGGCACCAGCCACTTAAGCAAACGGGTTCAGCCCTGCGAGTCGAGGATTCAAGCAAGAAGAGGAGGCAGCAAGGATTCAAGCAAGAACAGGAGGCAGGTATGTAAAGGCAAATCCAACTCTCTGTATCACACTCGCATTTGCAAAAACTATTCATCTGTAGCAGTAGGGATCCATTGAAATGCTCGAGTTTAGTACGGATTATTATAGAAAGCTATTTGATTTACCAGATCCATCTTGTATCTTCTGTTCAATCTGTAGTGCGCACCTCATCACATCGGTGTCGTCGGCCGGCATGGAAAGCAATGTAGACCTAGAGGCGTCTGATTTACAGGTCACAGATAACTGGGAGTTTGCATCCGCCGTAGGCCCAGGCGCAGTTACATCTAGGATTTCAGTGCAAAAGTTGTGCAACATATTCTCCCAGTTTGGACAGTTCAAGAGGAAGTTGATAGCAGAGATTGGTTTTGAAGGCGTGCTGTCACTCAGGTCCCTGCCGAAGCTGAACCTGAAATTCAGTTCGTTCCTCATGGAGAGGGTGGATGCAGACACATGCGTAATCACCATAGATGAAGGGCGTTCAATCAAATTCACAGCAGCTGATGTCAACAATGTTTTTGGGTTTCCAATAGGTGGGAAAAGGATATCATCATATCCATGTGACTTGTCGGAGGCATGCATTAAGTACAAGAAATTTGCAGAAGAGCTTAGTGACAAGGGCACACATAGCCTGAAAGCTGCAGAGGCCATAATGTTGAAAGACATCTAGGAAGACTCGCCTAGCATCGCCATAGAGATGTTCAAAATTGCCGCTGTCATTTTTATTTTCGGGCATTTGCTATGTCCTTTGTCGAAGAATGACTACACCAGCGTAGAGTACTGGGGTGCACTGAACACAACTTCAGAGATCAGTCAATTTGATTGGTGTGAATTTGTCATCGAGCACCTGTTAAGCGCTGTCCGAAAGCTGAAGACTGATCTTCAGACATGGCACTCAACTATACATCTTGTGGGTTGCCATCTGTTCCTACAAGTGAAATGAAATGTGTCCTATTTTTCTTGTTTGTTGCAAAAAAAAATCTGACAATGGCATGCATTCTGTCGTGATATACCATAGGTCCATGTTGATAAGAGAAGTTCTGACATTTTTCTTATCACCCCTCATCAGGTTTTTGTGCTCGACAATTTGGACCTGGGTCAGCTAACTCCTCGAGACCCTTCGACGCCCAGGGTCTGTGTTTTCGATTATGACATCACCCGCAAGATGATAGAGGCGCTCAGTTGCAGTCAAAGTGGTGAACCAGCATTTTCAATCTCCAGGGTATGCCGGGGGACTCGCAATTTTTTTTCTATTTTTTTCCAAGACGATAGGGTCGCTCAGTTGTTTTTCGAGTCATCCTTACTATGCAATCGATGACCACTTTTCTTAACAACGGTTACTCTCGCATTTACATAATGCGGCATCCCTCACCAAACCGGTTGCTCGGCCAGAAGAGCCACATGTTCAGGACACCAGAATCAAATGCTACAAGGTACAATTCAAGCATGGCACCCAACTCAAACAGGCGGGGCACAGCTAGGAAAGGCCCTGCTGACTTTGCAAACCATCTTCGTGCCCGGTATCCGAGCCTTGTAAGTAATCATTTTTCACACCCTCATCCCAACATCCAACATAATGACCAGCAAATCATTTTCAGTCACTACTTTTTTTAACTGCCTGTCCATGTTTTATTCTGCAGTTCTCACACCCGGTAGCAACTTATCTGAGAGAACACAATGCCCGTGTCATGCGCAACATGTTCGAATTGCAGCAGGCATCACACGACGAGATGGTTGCTTCTGCAGACAAGATAATGATTAGTTTAGCCGATGGGTTTTTACCGAGTAACTTCAACACCCCTGGGCATGAAACTCATGCATTGCGAGACATTGCAATTGCTGGTATGACCCTGTACCGTTACGTCGTTTTTAGCCTTTTTCGGCCCGTTAACCGTGTTAACCAGTTAGCCTTTTTAGAAATATAGATTATTCTACCCGTTAACCGTGTTAACCAGTTTCATGTTGCCCAAATGATCATATAGGTGCATCACATACCCCTGTCAATGTCCCACAAATCCGTTCTTTGGGTGCTAGCTTGCCGCCTGCAGTACATGCGGATGGTAAGTGTTTTGTTTTTTAGGTTTCCATACAGTGGTTTAGTACCAACACATTTTTTGAGCTCTAGTAAGTGTTCCTGACATCTATTTTCCCTTTTCCGACGACCCCTGAATCACCAGCTTGCTCGACAACTCATTCTAATAGCCACAGTCTAGTGCCTGGGAAGCGCAAGGAGCTAGGTACAACACCATCGAGCAGTCGGCACTCTGTTGGATCAGCTACATCCGGCACACACAGTTTAGTCGTCATGTTTTCTCTTGGCCCATTTTTGGTGTATCCCTTCCTCCATACCATCCCATAATCATCAACAGTAGTCACTTTTTTTATGTGATACGATTCAGGCATGGGTGAACCAAACATGAAGAGAATATGTATCCAGCAGCCCTCATTTGAAGATGACAATGATATTTGTCCTCCGTATAGCAAAGGGAAGACAAGTCATTCGCACCGCAATAACCCGGATGCTTCATGCGCTGAATCAAAGGCCGCGGCACAGTTTGCTAGTGATATCATATCAGAGTTAATAATCTTATATGCAGACAAACACCCAGATGGATGCCAAGGCTCGATTACTTTTGGCCAAAGTTTTTATGAACACACTGAGAAAATCCTGCTAGCTGGAGCTAACATGGCACGCGATCCTTGGTTAGCTGGTTCCGTGCCATCCGCCACGTCAGCAATTGCATGTTCAGCTATAAAGGATTGGTTTGCTAGCGCAGCAGAGTGTACATTGTCTAGGTAGTATATCAATCTGTTCTGGAACACTTGTCCATCTGCATCAGATCACCAATTGTGCTCGTCAGACGGTCATTATATATTGAGATTTTTTTGCACTTTTTTTAAATGCAGGGTCTGGGTCATCCACAAGTGTCCAAGGCTAATATACATGACCGGGACACACATTGCTGACCAGCTTATTAAGGGTCAACCGATGAGTCATGAGATGTGCGCAGTCATTATGCGGCGGTTCGGCCAGATCGACGCAACGCTAAACTACGATGAACCTGGGCTGAGGTGGAGAAAATTCATGGAGCCAGACTTTGATGTAAGACCAGCCACTTGCCAGTTTTATTTATCTATACTCCATCGGTTTTCAATGCTCAACGTTTTTTTTATTAGCTGATTATGTCTAACTCCCCTTTTTTCGTTTTCCTCTTTATTTTTTTGCATGTCCCATGCTCTACGACCTAAAAAAGACCTTTGCGATTGCCGATGGAGAGCTAACAACAATTAGGTCTATCCAGCAACAATTCAAGCAAGATCCCATGTAATTCAAAGTTGCATCTTGTCGTATGGTTAGTTCATCTCTTTTCTGACATGTGTTCTTACCAACCCTAAAGGCACGCCCGGCACCTCTCATGTTTTTGACCACCCATACGATGAGCTAACCCAATTTTACGCATGTTTTATTGAACTTACTCATTTTTTATTCAACAGTTTTATGCTCCTGCCATTCTACCATTGGGGTGGTGCCTATACGCCTTTGATTTCACAAAGAAAAAGATTACCGTTCTAGACCCACTCGTTGGCACGACTGGTTTCAGCAACGAAAGCATCAGGTTGCACGAGTACGCAACTGGGAAAATCCTTGATGGGTTGTTCTTGTGTGCGAGGCACTTCTACTCCAACTGGCCCTACAAAACAGAAAGATGGACCAGGGACTTCCCCATGATCATGGAGGACAATTTTACTAGGTTTTTTATTTTTTCCCTTTTACTACTTGCACGGTCACCTATGTAGATTATTTTCAGATTCACACATGTTTTTTCATGCATTTTTTGTACAAAAAAATGTCCAGCTGAAACCTTTTTTTCTTATGTCTTATGTGCACAGCAAGGAATCTGGGCTTTGTGTGACTTTCTTATCCAAATTTTTCGATGGCGAGAAGCTCATGAAGTCACTAAACAAGGTACACCCATCACAATCAGGACTATTTTTGCAGCCATTTATTTTTTCGTGCAATTTATCATCTAGCATGAACGCTTTTTTTGTTGGATTTCTTTTTTTGCTCACAGGAAAACTTGGAGTTGCACCGACACACCCTCCTGTATGACGTCATGCGACTAAAGGACAACATCTCGCTCGTCCCATCAGATGTACTTGAATTCATCAAGACCTCGTTCCATGTTCTCTAAGCATGACTTCATGCAATGTGCTTACGATCACTCGCGCACCACCCTCGCGAAGGCACCACAACTGATTTTACGGCATATCAGCATGTATCCATGATAAATTGGCGCACCTTTAAATCTTTGTTGCCATCCTCACCCCCCCACATGTTCCATCATGCCCCCCCCCCCCCCGTGGCCGACTTTGACTAGTTTAATATTATCAGACTTTGTTATTGCAACCATTCTTGTTGCACCCACTATGTTAGTTGTGTTTTCGCAATTTCTGTATGGTATGTGGTGCATTCCAATGTCAATATCCATGATCCAGTGGCGGGTTCGGCACCACGCCCCAAATGCATGATGTTTGCGCTCCTGCTGAAGCTCCCTGTGCGTGGGGTGGGTTGCAAGTGGGGAGGGTGGGCCACGAATGTCATTGTTCTAGCAGAATTTTTCGTTGCCACAATGAAAATCTTTCACCAGTGTCCATGAAAGAAGTTTTTTCTTTGGAAAAACGCCTTTTCCCCCTTGATTCCAATGTTTACCACAATGTCTTTTTTACTAATTATTCACATCAGGTAGCATTTGAGCTCGGGATCAAAATCCCTTTTCTGGTAAATCGCTGATTACCCACCCAATTGCTTTTCCAGGACATTGTAGCACCCCTCCCCCCCCCTAGTTGATATGCTTGGGTATTAGACGTCCACCGAAGTTTCCAAATCACATACCAGGGATTTTATTGAAATTTGGTCCATAATGGGAAACTTTCGTCAATGACCAAAATAAACTTTTTTATTAGTTATTTTACTTTACTTTTTTTCTCCCAACCCCAATGTTTATCACAAACTTTTTTAGTATTTTTTCTGCACCAATGAGCATTTGAACGTATTGGAGGCGAGTGTCATTGTTTTAGCAGATTTTTTTATGCCACCAATGAAAATCTTTCACCAATGTCCATAAAAGAAGTCTTTTAATTTGGAAAAATGTGTTTTCCCCTCGATTCCAATGTTTACCACCATGTTTTTTTACTAATTATTCACATCAGGGAGCATTTGAGCTCGGGATCGAAATTCCTATCCCGGTAAATTCTCCGTCGTTGGTTCTCTGCTGCGGTGGAGCATACGATCCATGTTGAGGTTGCTCAATTTGTCTTTGGCTGTGCCGCGTCTCGGCGGTCATCTATCGTCCTACTGGATTTGCCACATGGAAAGACCTCCTCGAGTTTTACTGCTTTCAAGTGTGTTGCTAAGCCGGATGGTCCCATCTTCTTTTTTGGCATCTGTAGTGTTAGGGGCAATTACCCCGAAATATCCGATTATCCACCCAATTGCTTTACTAGGACATTTTAGCACCCCCCCCCTAGTTGATATGTTTGGCTATTAGACGTCCACCGAAGTTTCCAAATCACAGCCTAGGAATTTTCTTGAATGTTTTGCCCATAATGGTAAAATTTCGACCATGACCAAAATAAACTATTTTATTATTTATTTTACTTTACTATTATTCTCCCAATTCCCATGTTTATCACAAACTTACTTTTCTACCCCAATGAGCATTCGAGCCTGGGAATTGGAGGCGAGTGTCATTGTTTTATTAAAAACAAAAATTGCCACCAATGAAATTCCTTCATCAGTGTCCATAAAGCAGCTTTTTAAATTGGAAAATTGCTCTATTTCCCCTTTGATACCGACATTGTACTATAATTCTTTTTACTAATTATTCTCAACAGGGAGCATTTGAGCTCGGCATCGAAACCCCTTTTCCGGTAAATCATCCGCCGCTGGTTCTACGTTTAGGTTGCTCAATTTGTCTTGATTTTTTGCCCATAATGGGAAACCTTCGTCAATGACCAAAATAAACTATTTTATTATTTATTTTACTTTACCTTTTTCTCCCAATTTACATGTTTATCACAAAGTTTTCAGTAATTTTCTTCAGCAATTGATGAGCATATTGGAAGCCGCAACACCTTTTAAGGTAAATGTTTTTGGTTGTCAATTCCATGTTTGCCTCCATCACAGTGATGCGATGTTCCCTTCGAGTGTTCTGAACAAAACACGCGATGTTCCCTTCGCAATACACTTCCACTAAAATAACCACCTAAATATAACTTGTACCAATGGAAATTATTTGTGAGGAAAACTTATAGGTGTAGAAACGTGTTGCACTTGTTGACATCCTATATACCAGAAGTGTTGCGCCATGGTCACCGATTTTTCTTCACTTGTCCATCCATCTAAAAAATGTTACAAATGGTCATCACACACTTCCACCGCCCTTTGCATGGCCAAACATCATGTCCCATATACTGTCCAAGATAAGATAAGTATGTTTTCGTTTTGAAAATCTCTAGTTTTTCCATAGATTTGACTGATCAACTCACATGCATTTGCATGAAAGACACCCTTTGGCATAACCCTAGGCAATTCAAATACCTGATAATATAATTTTAAGGCATCATATGGATGTCAAAGACATTACACACCAGTAGTTCAAGCGATAAGTTGAGAATATGGCAGGCAAGGTAAGCCTCAAATATTACAAACGGGGAGTTCTTAAACTAGTGCTCAGCAGGCACAATTACTACTAATATGTCTGGTCTTTGATACAAGCTTGCATAAATGGGGGATAGATGTGCTTCCGCAGGTTGCACTGAAGACAAATCAGCCACACTGGTCGAGCAACCTTAGTCAGGAAAGCTCACTCTTTCCAGGCAGGCCGATGTGCAAACATGTTCGCACCAATTTTATTCAAGTCCAGATTTCAACTCAGGACGATCAGCCGGTCAGCATAAAGCCAGGCTTCTCGCCAACGTTGCCCCTTGTCGCCATCATGTCATAAAACATCCTTTTGCGCAGAATGACCAGGCCATCCTGTTAGTTGCCGCATCGAAACAAGACAAGACAAATCAGGGGAAAATGTTGTTGTGAAATCAAGATGGAAGATAAAACAAACAATCTGCAAATGGAGGCATACGTCATCGATGTCTTCTACAAGGTGTTCTCCAGTGAAGAACTTGGCATAGTGGAAGATGTAAATCCCGGACTCCTCTCTGAAACCATGGAAAAATTACAGGAAAGAAGGGTTGTTAATCTACCAGCATGTCTTGCATCGAACAATAGAACAGAGGAGTATGCACTCACATAGAGCAAGGGACATGCATCCCCTGGTTGTACTCAATGTCCCATTCAGCCCTGTTGATAGTGAACCCATCTGCCAGCGTTTGGCCAACCAGCTTGAGTCCTTCGAGCAGCAGCTCTGCATTTTGAGCATGGAGCCTAGCCAACATGTCTATATCCTGGAGATTATGAACTGGGTCAAGTACTGTCAGTACTTTTCGCTGCCTATCGAACATGTACAGGCACCATGCCCTTGAATCTTCCAGCAACACAGGTGCCATTATCTATAAAACAACAAACAACGAAACCAAGTAGTGAATTAGTGAGAAATAGCGGCCAACCTAGTATGACTTGATTTACAAGCACAGAACAGCAAACATGAGAAAGTAGATTGCAGGCGCTCACCAGGTGGCACATCTTGACAGAGTATGCCAGTTTCTCTGGCAGGAACATACTAACGGCAGTTTCCATATCATACTCTCCTGGAGTCGTGAGGAA
This sequence comes from Triticum urartu, assembly GCF_003073215.2. Lineage (NCBI taxonomy): Eukaryota > Viridiplantae > Streptophyta > Magnoliopsida > Poales > Poaceae > Triticum > Triticum urartu. The sequence continues at coordinate 179,886,309 of NC_053022.1, read as the reverse complement.
TTGAACCTGAAGACAATAGCAACATGCACAGAAATTCTTTTAGGAGTAGCCTAGTATAAGAACAGCAAGAAGTTTATTGTTTGATGAAACTAACCGCAAAGTTAGCCAGTGTCAAACAGCGCCACACAGGCTGCCCTGTTCCTTGCATCATATCAACTTCCTTCTCGTTAAACATCCTAACGCCAACGTCTACTGTGTAGTAAGTCATGGTTCCATTTTCGCGGAAACTCTGCACCATCTTTGTACCATCAATAAATAGTTCCCACGGCACGTTATGCATAAACCAGTCCCTGCCAGACACAAATATGGGTGTCAATAACAAGAATTATGTTATTTTCAGGATTCTTTAGATGCATTTTTTTCCAATCCTTGGTTGTAAGGCTAGATCATTATGATATGTGCAGCGAGAACTTACATGAACAGCTCATCATTGCGGCAAGCCAATGCATCCTGACAGAAATTGACCCAACGAAATGCAACTGGCTCATCATGGGCCAAACCAAGCTGGAATGGGGACAACCCAAAAGCTACATTGTCTGGTTGAGCAGGAGCAGCAACAGCAGGAGCTACATCCAATGGAGCTTGAACTCCAGGACCAGCCACAGCAGGTGCTGCAAACAAACGCATACTAGTAAATAAATCTATGGTTTTTTGCTGCTGCAGCAAGTTCTCTTGAAATGTTGCTTTAGCATACCAACCAAGCAATGCCCTTTACCTGGTGATTCATCAAAGCTTGGCCCACCAATTGCTAGGTTGCGTCTTGGAGTGTTAGCTGACAGCCATATGATCTGGCGAGGAGTTTCATCATCTGAAGAAATCTAATGGTAGTTTGCATTCCCAGAGAGATCACTATCATCCACATCAACAATATCATCATCACTGCTGCTTGTAGTATCATCTGCATTTTTTAGAAAACAGGATATTACAATCTATGCAAAAAATGTTTGCTTAGACATCTCGTCTAGTATCGATGGTTTATAACCTGAAGAACTATCATCGCTGCTATATTCAGTTGACGGACGCCTAAAGGCCAGAGGCATGGGTGCCTGCACTGCACTCCCACCATGATGGTTGCTACCGCCAGAAGCTGAAACACAAAAGAGATATATTTTTTCACCACTGACCATAGCTGCAGCAGAATGCGACCAATAGTAATGCGTCAGGCAAAGTAAGCCTTAATTTTTAGAAACGGGAAGCTGAAACAAAAAAGATACATTTTTTCATCACTGGCCATAGTTGCAACAGAATGCAATCGAAAATAATGCACATCACAAGGCCAGATGCGATCTGGGCAGTTTTTTTACATGATACCATCTTCAAGTTGGATATCGTGGACATACAATTGACACCATCTGCTTGTAGCTGGCAAGGAATCAATGCCGGGTCGTATTTTTGTCTATCTAAACAATCTATAAATGGCGGCAACATGTGATGCAAATCTAGATGAAAGTTCACCTTCGACTGAAACCAATGCAGGCTCACCATTGCCGGCTTCCACGCCAACCCCAGCATTAGCATGTCCGTCATGCGCCGCTGGATACAGTTCAAAAGCACACAGAGTTGATGTCAAGTTACGCAATACAACCAACATTCATGTCTCATGCATGATCATTTTCATAGCCCAAAATATGCATTTTTTTAGTATTTTCCCATAAATATTCTTGCATCCCCCCCCATGCCAATAGTTTATATCGAAAACTGGGACCGGTGATGTACATAGATAGTACCCTCACTAGTAGGTGCTCCCGGCTCGCCATTGTTGCCTTCCATGCCCGACTCCTCAACCACTTGCTCAATGTGTGCGCCTGGAGAAATAGGAAGAACACCAATGTCGTGTCAGGTCAGCCCAGCTATGCGATGTTGCAAAATAGAAATGAAATTCATTCAGGTAATGAAGGGCAAAAACATCTAACCTGTCTGGATGTTTAAGTTGCTGATTGTCGTCCTCTGTATAGCAGATGCTGTTGTGCGTGCCATAGCAACCATGTCCTCTCTCCCTACAAAACAACAAGGATGCGAAATATCACTAGGATGCAGAGGAAGGCGATTTTCTTGGTCATAGGAAGTGTTGACAGTATTTGTTGTGCTCGTCAGCAAAATGGCACCATGCATGTTTTGTTTATTTTTCTTTTATTCCCTTTTTCCCTGTTTTAGATTGCACAAGAAAAGTTCTACAAACACCCTGTCACCCTGCTACCACACTAAAAGAAATATATTTTTCAGCAATGGAAACTTGCAGCTATTTTTATCTAAGATGCAACACAGATATTGAAAAAACTAGAACAAAATCCACAGATCACAGACCTTGATCCCCTGGAGGGAGCGACAAGAACCTCTCAGAAGCATTCCTCCACCATTCTGCACCATCTGTACCAGGGCCGTATGACAGTAAGTGCAATATTTCAGCCACAAACATGTCAAGCATCTCTTCCAGTTCTTTCTGGCGTCGCTCGCTCGCCATGTTCACTATCTCCCCCATCTTTGCTTCCTTCTGGAGATCTAGTATGCGGAATGATTCTTGCATGCACTCTAAATCTTTATCATCACCAAGCTTAGTTCTTTCCAAAGTCAGAGACCAGGCCGCAGCCGCAGCGCGGGTGATCTGTGTCAAGGAAATCCAATCAAGGCGAGGTGAGAGTCAGGGAAACCAATCTCGCATGATAAATAAGTTTCACAAGCACATCAATCACTGGCAGACGGGGAACAAGGCACGGTGGGTGGAATATGAACTACCTGCGTGTTGAGCCTACGACGAGCATCACTTGCTCCATCAGCAGGGTGTGAGGATGACCCAGCACCCAAGTCTGGCGATGTTGGGGCAGCATGGGGCGGAGGCAAAGGGTTTTGGGCTGCTTCGTCGCCCCCAATCTGCACATCCATCGTTCTGTTAGCAAAAGAAAACTCCCACAAAAAAATGTTCAGCACATCACAAGATGACTTTCCCCTTACCGCAAGCATGCCGCCAAGGAACAAATGAGTCGGGAAGTGCTTGGCCGGCATGGTTTTCATCAGCGAAGATCCATAAATGGCGATTCGTGGCCCAGGAAGGCTCTCAAGGGCGTCAACACCATGCTCCTTGGCGTCCAAGAAGAGCAACTGCAAAAGAGGACAACCATGCCAAAAGAAGCAGTATCACACATGAGAACAGATAGTAATTTTTTTGCTGGTTGTAGTACAGGAGAAGTAAAACTTGTACGCACCAGGGGGACCATGAGGCATCCTGGAAGCACAACATTACTCGGGTGGTGCAGCAGCGCTTCCCTGATTTCCCTCGCACCCTCACGGAGGACGTCCACAACCAGGTTACAGAAGTCAAACTCGGCTATACGGTCTGGGTTTTCAACAACAGGAAGTAACTCATCTGGAACACGAGCCGAGGCTGGTCGCGGGGCTAGGAAGACTGCACCGGCATACATTGTGTATGCCGCCAACAGCTTCCGTTCCCTTGTAGCATCTACCTCCCCAACCATGGCCTCCTCTAGGATAGCTAACACCCTCTGCGCCGGAACATTACTTGATCTAGCTATACCCGTGCCAAGAAGAGCATGAACCCTAGCCAAGACTGCAGGCCTGCTCGGTGGCTTACCCAACGGGATACGTATGTCGCCTTCCTCCAAACCTAGGACTCTAGCACACGCGCGAGCATCTATTGGCACAAACACATCATCTCCTGCATCTAGCAACATAGTGTCGGGGTCTATGCGCGACAAGAGCCAGGGTGCACGCTGCCTATCAACATTCTCGACATGCCTAAGCTGAAGAAGCCCACCCAAACCAGTTCTACGAAGAAGGTTCATGCGCTCACTGCTCCAGTTGCTGGTCGCCCCGATGAGGTTTTGCGGGGCGTACGAACTCTGAATGTGCGTCCCTCTGGCAACACACCTCGCCGCCGCTCCCGCTCCAGTTGTCGGCATGGGTGGCATCGAGTATGAGGTCAGCAGCCGCATGGCAGCGGCTTCCCGGGCCTGCTGCCGCAATGAACTGCGTGAATGCTTCATCAGAGTGTGGCTCTGTTTCACAAGGCAGAGACGGCAACATTAAGGTAGGAAAACAAGAAAAGAGGGAGTACAGATCTAGTGCAGGGAGAGAAAATGCATGGGATTGCAAAGTTCGTGAGGAGAAGGAGGCTCACCTCGGGCCACCACTGGTCGTTGTCGGTGTCAAAACCGGCGGATCTCGGGTAGGGGGTCCCGAACTGTGCGTCTAGGCGGATGGTAACAGGAGACAAGGGACACAATGTTTTACCCAGGTTCGGGCCCTCTTGATGGAGGTAAAACCCTACGTCCTGCTCGATTAATATTGATGATATGGGTAGTACAAGAGTAGATCTACCACGAGATCAAGGAGGCTAAACCCTAGAAGCTAGCCTATGGTATGATTGTTGTATATATTGTATATCTATTGACTAGCCTGGCCTCGGTTTATATAATGCACCGAAGGCCTAGGATAACAAGAGTCCTAGCCGAATACGTCGGTGGGGAGAAGTCCTTGTCTTGATCGCCAAGTCTTGTGGAATCTTCCTTGTATGCGGTAGCCGTCTGAACTGGCCCATGAGTATACGGCCACGGGGGTCCTCGGCCCAATCTAATAGATCGGGAGACGACATGGTGAGTACCCCCTAGTCCAGGACACCGTCAGTAGCCCCCCGAACCGGTCTTCAAGTTAGGGACGCTCCTCGATTCTTCTGAACTGTTCTTCATCTTTGGTTGCCGGTCTTGAAAACTGGTTCAACAAATCTTCTTTATCTTCGATCTTGAGGATCGCCGAAATGCATTCGACGAGTTTACACGTCGGGTATCCGAGGAGCCCTTTTAAGTTTCCGGCCTTTATCAATGCCTTGTTTATTTTTATGCCACACCACGGGTTTGAAGTTGTTCCCGGGAGGCAGGGTCCTCTTACGTCCGAGCTCCAACGCCGGACTGCATTCGAGGTATCTTTTGCAGCCGAGCACCAACGCCAGACCGCTTCCCAGCTCTAGCGCCGGAATGTATCCGAGCTCCAATGTCGGACTATGTATCCGAGCTCCAACGCCGGACTGTATATCCGAGCTCCAACGCCGAAATATATCCGAGCTCCAACGCCGGACTGTGTCCAGGCTCCAATGCCGGACTATATCCGAGGTGTCATATCACCTTGGTTCAAAAAAGTTGAAGGAGTTTAGCCGAGCTTAATGCCGGAAATGCCCTCTATGGAGCCAGCCACTAGCGCCCGAGCTTTATGCCGGACTGCTTCCGAGGTGGTGCACCACCCCGACTATGGGCCGATTTTTTGTCAATATTTTTTATTGGTGCAATTTATTCTCTACCGAGATATATAGCCAGTAGCCCTCAAGGTGTGTATCGGTCTAAAACCCGAGATGCACATGAAGGATGACATAAGACCGCTGATCCCAGTAGCCGCTGAGACTCAGGTTGATTTGCAAAATCGGCCTGAGGATCAAGTCCTAGCTCGGCAGAATACTTCGGGACACAAAAGCGGCGTGCTCAGTCCTCAAGACTCAGGTTGGGTGCGGCCGACCAACCTGAGGATCAAAATCTCCTCGGAAACTATATTGCACATAAAATTTTCTGCATTGGACAAGCAATGCAGTAGCCCCCGAGACACTGGTCGGGTGGCAACACCAGATCAGGGGATCAATGTGCCCCTTTAATATTTGTAAATAATAAGCCCGAAGCCCAGTAGCCCCCGAGCCTTAATGCGGGCACGGGTGGCCGAATTAAGGATCAATATCCATAGTAAAATCACAAATTATGTGTAATGACTCTATGTATCCAAGTACTTTACGTCATTAATGCTCGGATCCGCATTGTACAAAACTTTGTTGACCGACCATTGGCTTCCACCTCCTTGGCCAGTAGCCGAGGAGTGTTTGTCCTACTTTATAAAGCCTTTATGAGGGTAAAGATTTACGACAAAAAAGGCAATCTGGCCACACGGTTTTATAAACAAAGGTACGCAGAGAGATATGTTATATTACTGTTTAACAGAAGAAATGTATTCCAAAGAAAATAGTCCCGCTATCGGTTCCTTTCTTTGGGTTGTCATGCTAAGCATGATCATGAAACCTCAGCTCGAATGTAAGAGCAAAATATCGAGGATTTAGTTTGGGAGGCCAGTTAATAGCCCCCGGTAGTGTTCGGCGACAGTCGAGGTCAAGCCGTAAACACTTCAGCCAATGTTATGAATGGCCCTCCATAGTCATCGGATAGCTGACCAGTTTACGCTTATTGTGACAGTCAGTTTTCGGCTTTCTCCACTAAGGTGCTTAACCATGTGAGCTGGAAGCACAATCGCAGTGGTTCTCCCTTTGCACGCCTAGCCGAACTAAACGGAACGTAGGAAGCAAGTGCAGGAGCCGGGCAACCCAACTATTGACCGAAGACACAATTCGAAACCGATGCATATATAGAAATATCTGAGAATGTTTTTGCCGAATCCCTAAAGGTGTCCGGCGTTGCACTGCGAGACTAATGCTGGAAAAGCACAAATAGTTTAAAAGTGCCAAAAAGCTTGGAAAACCAAGAAACGTCAGTAAAAACATGACGTCCGAACAAGATCAAGTGTTCGGTGCCAATCCGAAAATTGGTCTTAGAAAAAAGAAGTGCTTCTGTCGTCCTTTAACATGACACATCCTATCTCAAGACTTCGAGCGGGTCAGACGGCTTCAACCTCCTATCCCGAGGGCAGAGTACTTCTCATTAGGCCAGTTCAGCAAACTAAACTCTAGCGGCTTTGAGAGAGAAATTAGGCTCCCCGGCTAGTGACCACACACTCGCGTCGAAAAAAGGAGTGATAAATAATAATAATAGAACTTTGCAACAACTGAGAAGAAGAACACTTATTATAAAACGGCTCAAATAAACTTAAGAGCCCCCAAGTGACTTGGGTAGAAGAATGATTGCATGTACCGAAGTACTTATATCATATCTATGTTCAATCGAACTTTAAACGCGTCTTAACCGACCGTCGGCTTCTCCCTCTTTGGTTAAGGACCGAAAAGTGTTATGTACTCCATTGGTCGAGAATATCGACGGTGTTTCCAATAACCAGGCAATCAGGCCATAAGGATGTAACAGACAAAGCGCACTCAGGGAACTTATGCTATATTACTGCGAAGAGTAAGAAGCATCTTCGAAGAAAATAGTACCCCCACCGATACCTTTCTTCGGTGCTCATTGTTATTATGAGACTTGTGCAATAGATTTTTTGTACTCATGAGTTCCGTTATGTGCCGACCATCATTGAATAACTATAAGAGCGCTAGCTTTTGGCTTCACCCAGTCTGAGGTCCGGCTCGGGTGACCCAATCGTGACAATCGCAGAGGTGCTCCCTTTACTCCCTAGCCGAACAATCGGGAACGTAGGGGTAAACACAGGAGCGAGGCAACCCAGCTTGCAAATCGCTTAAGTCAATGTGGTGCATATTGTGGCGTAATACACGAACAAGGAACGAAGCCGTACAAGTATAATTATATGCAACAGGAAAAGCTTCATAAAGAAAGCCCCCAAGTAAACGGGGTATTTGAATTTATGCGTCACAAATAAAGTTTGGACAAGGAAAATTTTTAGAAGCAACTTTTTCCAAAAAAGTATAATGCTTGGTCGAACCGAACGCAAGTTAGAAATTAAAGCTTTGAGCATGAAAGCGACTTAGCTGGTTAATGTGTTCGGTATTGATGACGCGGTCCGAGCTTGATGCGGGGCAAGGTTCCATCCCTCAAGCCGGTCCCGAGGTGGCGGAGTGGAGAGCTTGACACGCCGAAGTGGTGACATAGCACGATCAATGCAGACCGGCAGAGTGACGCCGAAGTCCCCAGATCATTTTCCTGTGCACAAAAAATAGTGCAAACCGGAGATAATAGTAATAATGATAATTAAAAAAATCGTTGCATAATAAATAATTTATGCAAAGTGAGTAATAAAAGAAATATGGCCTGGCGCCGAAGTCAAGTCGATGCAGGGCGTCGGCGTGATGCGGTAAAGGCGTGGCAAACCCTGAATTCGCAGGTCGGTCCGAGCTCCGAGTGCGGCGTTCGCCGGACTATGTATGGAAACTGACCGAAGCACCATGCGACTGTCGTTAATGCAGCCACCATTTGATAGACCTGTGTACATATGACGGACAAAGCAGAGTAATAATTCCTTGGGAAAAATGAACCCAAACAAGCAAAAAAATACTGGGATTAATAGCACCTGGTTTATTTGTTGTAGCAATCCGAAGGAAGGTGATTCCTAAAATTGGGACCCGCTCCGCACACCCATTGCCCGATGGGCGATAAAACGACGGCATGGCAATGCTGGTAAAGGTTGACTCGCCGAGGCAAAGCCCTCGGCCCAGCTAACGTGACGGAGCTGGTCGGCTAGTGACGCCGAAGTGTCTGGAGTAGGTTGATGAAGAGATGGCGAAGCCCCCGGTCCAGCCGAGATGTCGAAGCCTCGATGTCAGCCGATGAGTCGAAATAGGTCGGCATGATGACACCAGCTTGAAGAAGCAATAGTGCGGCCCTGTCGATGCAGGTCGTGACGTGGTCGATGCCGGCTTGATGAAGCGATCGTGCGGCGATGCCGGCATGCCCGCTCCGTGTAATCCGTGGGGCGGCGATGTTGGTGATGATTTATCCTTCCAGATGCCGGGCTTTTGTTCGGCTTGCCGAGATGATGATCCGAAGAAGTTGAGCTCGGCTCAACAAAGTGACGCCGTGTCTAGCGCAGGTCGGCAGCCGTGGAGTAATATTGCCGGACCGGTTTGACACCAGCATGATGTTGAAGATCATGTTCAAAAGATCTTACAGTTAGTGGGATGTGTTCAGGAACAAAACACAATACCCCATACAAAACTTCCTTCAAAAGGGATGTCCGAAATCCTGTTCATAAAAAAGATGAACTCGGGTCGGATTCGTTTTCGCGCAGAAAACAGATCCGAAAAGTGATGCACTAATCGGAAGGTTCCCGAAGTTTGGACGGTCGGATCGAGCCAAAATTTTGAGAGGTGGTAGATATAGGAATTCCGCAGCCGATCAACGGTTGGATCTTCCAAATGACGTCCGAGCTAGAAGCTGGACACCACGCCCTAAACTCATCCAAATTCCCGTCCAGATTTGACAGGGCTCCGGTATATCGTGGATTGCCAGAGATTTCTCCATCGCAACTCGACGAAATTTTCCAGGGTTGTTGTAGACTCAATTCCGCACAATTCCACCAAAGCGATCGTCAAAGCGATACTCGAGGAGGTGGTGGTGGCAGATACGAGTTCGCTGTTCAGAAAAACAGCACAGTCGCTTGAGGGCAATGTTGACGTTGATCCCCCGAGCTCCATAGATGATTCCTCCGTGATCTTGATAGAGATCGGAGTTGATGTTTGATGAAGGCCCTCGTCCAGACATGGTGATCCGAACACGGGGCGCAATTCTTGGTCGAACCAAGGTGACCAGTCGAGCTGGTGACGAAGATGCCGAAGTCGCAGTTGATCTGCAGGCGAGCCATCGATCCTTTTGTCGATCACACAGCGGAACTCTCAATGAAAGCACCATTGTCGGTGTCAAAACCGGCGGATCTCGGGTAGGGGGTCCCGAACTGTGCGTCTAGGCGGATGGTAACAGGAGACAAGGGACACAATGTTTTACCCAGGTTCGGGCCCTCTTGATGGAGGTAAAACCCTACGTCCTGCTCGATTAATATTGATGATATGGATAGTACAAGAGTAAATCTACCATAAGATCAAGGAGGCTAAACCCTAGAAGCTAGCCTATGGTATGATTGTTGTATATATTGTATATCTATCGACTAGCCTGGCCTCAGTTTATATAATGCACCGGAGGCCTAGGATAACAAGAGTCCTAGCCGAATACGCCGGTGGGGAGAAGTCCTTGTCTTGATCGCCAAGTCTTGTGGAATCTTCCTTGTATGCGGTAGCCGTCCGAACTAGCCCATGAGTATACGGCCACGGGGGTCCTCGGCCCAATCTAATAGATCGGGAGACGACGTGGTGAGTACCCCCTAGTCCAGGACACCGTCAGTCGTCTTCTTCAACGCTACCGGGTTTTGAATCACTCCGTGTCTTTGGATGCGATGGTGGTGGAAGAGGAAGGAAACTAGAGCAGAAGCGAGTGGAGGGAGGAGTGGTGAGGGGGGAATGGCGTGTGAGAGGAGAACGAGCCAGCCGCCCGCCTTTTATGACCCCCCTCGCGCTCATGATGGTCCCACTGGCCAGCCACACGCAACAGGGGGAGAGAGGCAGTATCTTTGTTTTCATTTTCTCTAATGGTTCGATACCTTCTCATTAAACCACGCTACGGTGGCAGGACATTTGCAGGCACATCGATCAGTGAGCTGTGATCGCCCACTCATTTTTTAAGCATTCTTTCTTAATCGTTTACGTAATCTGATTTTTCGTTTTGTTTCTTTGCGGCCCAAAACACATGCGGCATGCGTCTCCCTTCTCTTTTAGCGCACGGTGCATGGTAATTAGGAAAGTAACAATGGATGCAATACAAACTGAATGGCCTCAGAGTAGCTAGGTCATTACACTAACAGTTTCATCAGCAGGGAGCAGTGAACACGCACGTCGATCAACCAGCCATGCATGGGATACGAGGGAGGATCACCGATTTTTGGAGGCCGCACATCACACAACACAAAAGAAAAACATCCAAAAATAGCAAGGCTGAGGGCTGATTGGTCGAACAGTTCTTTTTATTGGAAGCGGCAACGAGTAGTTGAATACGTAGTACATGCTGAATGATTTTTTGCTCACACTAGAAACTGCCAACACACACGTGACTGACTAAGCACACCAAACACAGACTTCAACCGCTCACTAATTATACCTAGACGAGCATCTCTACCGACGACTAATGTCAAACCATCCTGGATTTTTTGAGCGGGGGGCTCGTCACTTCTTCATCTTCGCAACAGGAACCCGGCCGGGCGTCACCGACCCGCGAGCACGCATCGCTCGACGCATAACTTTCTGTAGGAGCTGTCTCGATTAGCATGACCATGGGGTTGAAGTCACCGTACCCTTCAACAGGATTAGCATCTTCAGCCACCTGCATGCAGGCGCAAATGGAAAAACATCAATCCTTATCGCTCATGCAAAAAACAACGAAAAGGCAAGGGAATAACAATGTTTTCGGAACATAGACCGTACCAGGGGCAGAGTGGTGTTGCCATGGACGATGCCATTGATGTCTGTTGCAGCTGACGCGCTGTTCTCCGCTCCCAGAATGTAACACCCTCGATGCGGCTATATCTCCCACGTGTCGAAGCACGACTTAGAGGCATAACCGCATTGAAATCAATGTCGCAAGTGAGGTAATCTTCACACAACCCATGTAATACATAAGGGAAAAGAGATACATAGTTGGCTTACAATCACCACTTCACACAATTACATGAATAAAGCATTACAATATCCAAATACAATCAAGTTCCGACTATGGAACCAAAATAAAAGAAGAACCCCAAATGCGACAAAGTCCCCAATCGACCCCAACTGGGCTCCACTACTGATCAACTAGAACGGAACAACACAAAGGACAAGATCTTCATCGAGCTCCTCCTGAGCTTGGTTGCGTCATCTGCACGGTTCAACGGCACCTGCAAGCTGGTTTTGGAAGTATCTGTGAGTCACGGGGACTCAGCAATCTCACACCCTCGCGATCAAGACTATTTAAGCTTATGGGTAAGGTAAAGGTATGAGGTGGAGCTGCAGCAAGCGACTAGCATATGTGGTGGCTAACATACGCAAAAGAGAGCGAGAAGAGAAGGCAAAGCACGGTCGATAAAAGTATGATCAATAAGTGATCCTAAAACAACCTACGTCAAGCATAACTCCAACACCGTGTTCACTTCCCGGACTCCGCCGGAAAGAGACCATCACGGTAACACATGCTGTTGATTCATTTTAATTAAGGTCAAATTCAGGTTTTCTACAACCGGACATTAACAAATTCCCATCTGCCCATAACCGCGGGCACGGCTTTCGAAAGTTCAAATCCCTGCAGGGGAGTCCCAACTTAGCCCATGACAAGCTCTCACGGTCAACGAAGGAATAGACCTCCTCCCGAGACATTCCGATCAGACTCACTATCCCGGTTCTTCAAGACATCCTCGACAATGGTGAAACAAGTCCAGCAAGACCGCCCGATGCGCCGACATCCTGATAGGAGCTGCACATATCTCGTTCTCAGGGCAACACCGGATGAACACTACGTACAGCTAAAACCAGCCCTCAAGTTTCCCCGAGGTGGCGCCGCAAGTGGCTCTAGTTTGGACCAACACTTAGACAAGCACTGGCCCGGGGGGGTTAAAATAAAGATGACCCTCGGGATGCGCGACTCCCAAGGGAAAAAAAGGCTAGGTGGCGAATGGTAAAACCAAGGTTGGGCCTTGCTGGAGGAGTTTTATTCAAAGCGAACTGTCAAGGGGTTCCCATTATAACCCAACCGCGTAAGGAACGCAAAATCCGGGAACATAACACTGATATGACGAAAACTAGGGCGGTAAGAGTGGAACAAAACACCAGGCATAGGGCCAAGCCTTCCACCCTTTACCAAGTATATATATGCATTAATTAAATAAGATATAGTGTGATATCCCAACAAGTAAACATGTTCCAAAAAGGAACGATCTCCATGTTCCAACAAGGAACAAAACTTCAATCTTCACCTGCAACTAACAACGCTATAAGAGGGGCTGAGCAAAGCGGTAACATAGCCAATCAATGGTTTGCTAGGACAAGGTGGGTTAGAGGCTTGGTTCAACAATATGGGAGGCATGATAAGCAAGTGGTAGGTATCGCAGCATAGGCATAGAAAAAGAGCGAGCATCTAGCAAGCAAAGATAGAAGTGATTTCGAGGGTATGATCATCTTGCCTGAAATCCCGCAAGGAAGAAGAACGAGTCCATGAAGAAGACAAACGCACGTAGATGAACGGGTCCTCACAAACACGATGTTACCGGAACCAACCCGAAGAAGAAAACACCGGAAAGAAGCACACAACATAGTAAACAACCAACACATGAACATGGTATAATATGCGAGATGCGGTATGCGATGCATATGCATGATTTGCAAGGGAATGCATGAACCTGGCCTCAACATGGAAATCCAAGTGTGCCACTGAAAAGATGAGATGAAATCGCTTGAAAACGATATAAAGATCACCGGAATCGGAATTACGGTTTGGAAATGGCAAGCAATTCAAATATGACACCGGCCTGCGATTTACAGCAAGTAGCCAACTAAATGCAACAAGATGAACATGCTACAGCACTCAAACATGACAACAAAATACATGGCAGGGATGCATTCAAGATCTTAACAAAAGTCTAGCACTAAGCTACGACCAAATCATCCATTAACAGGTTCAAACAAGCATGGCAAAAATGCATATGACAAACAGATTTCAGACTTAGTGAAATTAACACTTGTCTGGAATTTCAGATCAGGTAGCACACTTTGAAGCATCAAAACTACATGCTACAGGACCTGAACATGCAAAATAAAGCATGGCATGGAACTACTCAAAGAGCTTAAAAAAAGTCCCTTAGTGACCTTGAGCCAAAAGGGATCAGAAAATACAATTGCAAGCATGTGAACATGGCAAAAACATAATCAGTTCACAGACTTAGTGAAAACTGGAGCATGCTGAAACAGATATCAAGTAGGCATGTTTACGAGCTCGATGCACTCACTACGGAGCAAGTCATGATAATCTAAGAATACACCCATAAAGAATACACATTATACAAGCTAGACATGGCAAGAACAATAACATAGCATGCACGGATCAACTACAACATCCTCGGCAAAATCGCTAACAAGTAGACAATCTACCCAGATTCATGAAGTACCAAAAGTAGAGCTCGATTGACTCAAGCTAGGGTGCTCCATAATTGCAAACAAAGACATGGATGGATAGAGCACTACAAGATTAACAAAACATCCTTACTGATCATCCTCAAAAGAGGCACGGATCACTAGGAAACAACATGAACATATGGCATAATGAGATAAACACGTCAAGGACTTAGTGGAAATGCTAAGTCCCTGAAATCAGCATTACCAAGTGCCTCACTTGGCAAGCTTGTGATAGTCACCACACACATCAAAAAAATACATGGGTTGCACCTCTGGAAACATGGCAAAACCCTTAACAAAACACATGTAGAGCTCATGGGCATATCATGCACACAATAATCATGGCAAAAATGACAAATAGCTAAATGGAGCAGCAGATCTGACAATTATCTCAAGTAGCTCTCTTCTAACAGCATTTCGGGCATCAAGATGAACTCAAATGAAAAAGATGCAATGAGATGAAATGATGTACTCTCTGAGCCGAACATTTTGATATGCTATATGCATGAATCGGAGTTATGGATGCAAAGTTACGGCACGATGAACATGGGCATATGAATCTGGAAATTTCGGGGACTTAGACGAAAATACCACCTCCCAAAAACAGATCTAGGGTTTCGGGGCACGTGTTACATCCCTAGCTTCTGGTGCTGCCTAGTGTTTGCATCTTGCTTGCATCATGTTTAAATTTTTGAAACTTGAATTGAGGAAATTTGGAAGCCTCAAATTTTAATTCAAGAAGGGCAAAGAACCCTGGAAAATTACATTCAATGATTCTCAAAATGTTCTTATTAACTGTTTAATATTTTTGGCAAGGCTTTTGCACCAAACCAAAAATAATGAACATTTGTAGGAATATTTTGGGCACTGAATTTAAATCATTATTGTATTTGAATTTGGAATTATATTCATAATATATAGAATATATTTTCAAATAACTTTGAAATGTTTTATGTGCTTTTGGAAAAGTCCATCTAGCAACATAAAATTGTTCAGAGGATTTTTGGCACTGGTTTGAAACTGTTGGAATTTCAAACAGTGGCAAGATTCAAATCAAAACAGAAAACATAATAGAAATTAAACCAGAACAACAAAACTCACCTGGGCTTCTTACCTGTAGCAGCAGCCCACCTGGTGGACCAGCCCACCAGCGCCCCCCCCCCTTGTCATCTTCCTCCTCTGCCAGAAGGACTGGGCGCGTGGTCGCCCCGCGCGCGCACGCTCTACGCCAGCTCCTGCTTGCTGCTTCCCCGGGACGCCCTAGAGACGCCACGCACGTCCCCAAACCAGACCGCTCACTCCCGTCCTCTCTCCCCTGGCTCTCTCTCCCTTGCCCAGCCGAACGAGCTCGTCGCCGCCGCTTGCCGATGTCGCGCCCACCGGCGTCCATGTGCCCACCGGCGTCCATGTGCCCACCCACCGTGCTCGGAAGGTCCGCCGTCGAGCACTTCATCTCCGAGCTGAAGCTGGGGACCGTGGATGCCCTGCAGCCTCGTCACTGTCGCCATCTTCCTCATCTGCCCCGACGGCCGCCGTCGATCGATTCGCGGCAACCAGCGCGTCCCCGAGCCCGCTGACCTACTATGC
Source organism: Triticum urartu (assembly GCF_003073215.2). Classification (NCBI taxonomy): domain Eukaryota; kingdom Viridiplantae; phylum Streptophyta; class Magnoliopsida; order Poales; family Poaceae; genus Triticum; species Triticum urartu. Next base: position 179,870,858 of record NC_053022.1, on the reverse strand, counting down.
TACTTCCTTGTGAGCTCCTGATATTCTTCCTTTGCTCACCCCCTCCGTTCCCATGCCTAGCTGCCTCCCGCCATGGCCGCAAGCTTCTGCCGCCGGCCATGACGCCGCCATGGCTACCGCTAGCCGAGCTCGTACCCGAGCACCTCAACGCGTTCCTGGAACTCCCAGGAAGCTAACCCACCCACCGGCATGTCCTGTAGTGCACCGCAACGCCGACCCCGAGCTTGACCGAAATCCGGCCGCCGCGCTTCTCGCCGTCAGCGTCGTTTCCGTGCACCCCAGCCACCGCTACTTGCTGCGTTGGAAGCACGCGAGCGTGCTCTTCGCGTAGAGCCAAACCCCGCCGCAAACCACCGCCAGTAGCGCGAGCCCGAGCATCTCGGGCGTGCCGCCGCCGTCGGCTGCGGTCATCGGCGGTTAACCCTGGATTAGGTGACGTGGCTTCATTAGTTTAGGGTTAATCACATGCTTAACTAACCCCTGGTCACTGACAAGTGGGCCCAGCCCTACTAACAGGTTTCGTTTAGGTTAATTAGCCCTGTTAGTTAACTGACTCGATGACAGGTAGGCCCCATGGGTCAGTTTTGACTTTGGTCAATGCTGATGTCACCCTAACGCAGTTAATCATTTTCTGGATTTAAAATAATTCAGAAAATTCCAGAAATTAGTATAAACTTCTAAAATTCATAGAAATTCAACCGTAACTCCAAATGAAATAAGTTATATATGAAAAATGATCAGAAAAATCCAATCTATCCATCTGTACCATTTTCATGCATGTTAGAACAACTTATGGCTGCTGTTTAGGCCAAATCATATAAATGGCATTTAAACCCTCATATATGGAGTTTGAATTTCAACCTAGGGTTCAAACCAACTCCATTTAACATGTTGCTAGTTGCATTAGCTCAAATCACAACATATTGTCATGCCATGATCATGCATCATATTGTGCATTGCATTGATTGTGCTCTTCCTTGTTTGCTGGTAATTGTCCCCTCTCGGTAGACGCTGCTCCGATGCTGTGATCGTTGACACTGATGAAGACTCAATGTTATCTTCAGAAGTGTCAGGCAAGCAAAACCCCCCTTGTTCATTCTGATATGATCCCACTCTCTCGCTCCTGCTCTCTTTTACCGCATTAGGACAATAGCGATTCAACTATTACATGCTGCGGTAGCTGAACCCTTTCCTCTGCATGACCTGTCATTGCCACAGTAAATAGATGAAACCCACTAGCATGAGTAGGAGTTGCTTGAGCCCTGATGTGCCTACTCATTCATGTTGTTTGTCATGCCTACTACTGCTTAGAGTTGAGTCAGGTCTGATTCATCGGGGATGAATTGGAATGGTGTTGAACATGTCCTACTGTGTGTGAGCTAAGTGTGTGAACACGATTTGGTAAAGGTAGCGGTGAGAGGCCATGTAGGAGTACATGGTGGGTTGTCTCATTGCAGCCGTCCTCAGGAACTGAGTTCTGTGTTTGTGATCCATGAACAGTTACTACCACACATTGGGTTCCGGTAACTCGGCCCCTCTCAGCTTATTAATCAACTCGATCTTTGTCCAGGAGTTGTAACTAGTTTCTGGTGTTTGTAGGTAGTGTTAGTAGTCTACCAAGTGGCACCCGGTACAGGTGGGCTTGGGACAGACTAGGCACAGTGGCACGGTGTACCAAGTGGCACCCGGATGGTGGGCTTGGGAACCCTGCACACATCGTTTGGGGCCGTGAGCGACACCCCGGCCGGATCTCCTTGCGGATGGAACCCAAATAGGCGATAAACCTGGACTAGAGACTTGTGTGGTTAGTCAGGTCGTGGCCGACTCCCTCACCAGGCTTCCGCTTGAAGGTTGCCGAGATACACGACGTGTACATGGTGGTAAGTGGCGAGAGCGTGTGTGAAGAAGTACACCCCTGCAGGGTTATCATTATCTATTCGAATAGCCGGATTCCTCGGATATGGAAACTTGGACCCCTTGCATAGTTCATAGACAAGTGAAAGTGGATACTCTAGAATGCGCAAGATAAGCGTGAGTGCTATGGATGGCGTTCTCGTAGGGAGACGAGAGCGGATCCATAGTGGTGTATTGGTATGGTGAATTTGTGGACTCGTGTGCGCCACCTCAAAAGAGTTACTTGTAGTCGTAGTTCAGGTTAGCCACTGAGTCAAAGCTGGCTTGCTGCAGTCAAACTCCACCGCCCCTTTGTTGATACTGATGCATATGTAGCTAGTTCTGATGTAAGTCTTGCTGGGTACATTTGTACTCACGTTTGCCTATTTTATGTTTTGTAGAGAGACGTCAGTCTCGCTAGTAGTTCCGTGTGGACTTCGACGTTTAGCTTGATACCTCAGCTACGATCTTGTGCCCTCGACAGGATCTGGTAGATAGTCAGGCTTCTCAGCCTTTTTCATTTGTAGATGTCTGTACTTAGACATGTTAAGCTTCCGTATGTGTTTTGACTTGTATGCTCTGATTGTTGGGTCATGAGACCCATGTTTGTAATATCTCGCTCCTCGGAGCCTAAGGAATAAATACTTGAGTTGTAGAGTTATGTTGTGATGCCATGTTGTATTTACACATATCGAGCATATTGTGTGTATGATTGAAATGCTTGGTATGTGTGCGATCCGACAATCTAGTTGTTTATCCTTGGCAGCCTCTCTTATGGGGAAATGTAGTCTAGTGCTTCCATGAGCCATAGTAGTCCACTACAGCCCGGTTCACCGGAGTCCTGCTAGCCCAGCACTACTGCTCAGGACACTTGACTGGCCGACATGTGCTCCACTTCGTTCCTGTGTCTGTCCCTTCGGGGAAATGTCACGCGGTGACATCCGGAGTCCTGCCTAGCCTGCTACAGCCCGGGTTCCCAGAGTCCTGTTAGCCCAGTGCTACAGCCCGGATTCACACGCTGCTGACCGACATGCTCGATGTGATTCATGTATGCCTGTCCCCATAGGTTAGTGCCGCTTTGGGTTCACGACTAGCCATGTCGGCCCGGGTTCTCTGTCATATGGATGCTAGCGACACTATCATATACGTGAGCCAAAAGGCGCAAACGGTCCCGGGACATGGTAAGGCGACACCCGTGGGAATACCATGCGTGAGGCCGCAAAGTGATATGAGGTGTTACCGGCTATATCGATGTGACATGGAATCAGGGTCCTAACAGCACGCGGAATGAGGTTCGCCAGAAAATGTCACCGGACTTGACGGGGGAGACAAGGACGTCGACTGGAGGTGAAGGAGAGGATGCCGGAGTCGTCGGGATCGCCGGATCCGGTGACGGCAGTGCCGGGCGGTGCACTCCGGCGGGGATCCGCGGTGAGGCACGCCGGTGGTTGGAGGCGCCGGCGTGGTGGAGCTTGGCGGCAGCAGCGGCGGTCGATGGAGAGGCGGCGCGACGCGGGAAGGAGGAGCTCGGGAGAAGGCGGCAGCGGTGGCCGGTGCAGCTCGCCGGCGACGGACGGCGGACGGATGGCGCGGGGCGCGCAGCCGGGTGGCGGCGGGGATGCCTAGGCGCGGGCCGGCGGCGGTTCGGGCCCCGCGGGCCGGATCTGGGCCGCGCGGGCCCGCGGCGGCGGAGGAGAGAGGAGGCGGTGAGGTGGCGACATCGGATAGGCTGGCGGCGGCGATGAGGTGACGTGGCACGCTGCCATTGGGCGGAATGAGGTGGCCGGCGGACGCGTCCGGCGCGGACGGACATGTCCGGCGGCGCGAGGAAGAGGAAGGCTAGGGTTAGACCGCGAATTTAGGAGGGTTGCACATATATATAGGTAGAGGGAGCTAGGAGAGTCCAAATGAGGTGCGCTTTTCGGCCACGCGATCGTGATCGAACGCTCTAGATGATGGAGAGGGTTTAGGTGGGTTTTGGGCCAAATTGGAAGGGTGTTGGGCTGCAAAACACACGAGGCCTTTTTGGTCCCTCGGTTAACCGTTGGAGTATCAAACGAAGTCCAAATGGTACGAAACTTGACAGGCGGTCTACCGGTAGTAAACCAAGGCCGCTTGGCAAATCTCGGTCCAATCCGGAAATGTTTAATCCCCACACACAAAAGAAAGCTAGAAATGACCACCGGAGGAGAACGAAGCGCCAGAATGCAAAACGGACAACGGGGAAAATGCTCGAATGCATGAGATGAACACGTATGCAAAAGAAATGTACATGATGACATGATATGCGATGCATGACACGCAAGCAATGACAACACACCAACATCGAAAAACTGGACGACACCTGGCACATCGGTCTCGGGGCGTTACAACACTCCACCACTACGAGAGGATCTCGTCCCGAGATCTAGAATAGCACCGGAGGGACAACGGAAGAGAAAAAGAACAGGTAAAACAAATTGCTTCTTTGACAAACGAGTGAAACCAAAGAACCTTGAAAAGGTTGAACAAATTGAAAGAAATAAAACAACGGAGAAGAACAAAGTTGAAAGCACTCCGTTAAGAAAGAGAAATAAGAAAGAACCGATTCGGGTAGCACTTCGGTTGAAAAGAGATGAAGACTTGATGAAATGAAAGAACTTGAGCAAAGGGGCACAATACTCCGGTTAAATGGCTAACCCAAGAAAAGAACGCGATCCTGACAAAATGAAAAGATGGGTTGAAGAGAGCAACATCACAATGCCTCCGGAACAAAAGAAAGAATGGAATGGAATGAACGACGAGAAAATAAGATCTTGAGGGAGCACGCTTACAACAAGTGCTAGAACGGAGTTGTTGGAAAACCCACAACGAAAAGAATAAGCTTGATATGGTCTTATGGAATACATCTCGAATTATGAGGTGACAACCAGCCACTCACGGGAAAGAATTATATTTATTTGAACAAGGAGACGAGAAAGTATTTCACCGGGAGGATAAAGAAGAGCTTGGATCATTTATGAGCATCATAGATAGCAACAGTCCTTAGGGATGGCTATAGGTGAAATATAACCCAAGACAATTCCAACGAATAGGTTGATGGATTTAAAATATCCCAATCTTGACAGCATGTGAATCATGAAAACATGAACTCAAATTATCAAGAATGACATAATACCACCTCCAATGATACGATAGACAGAAATGCACTTCGGATTACAAAATGAAAAATGTTTGAGCTCCTTAGAAACTAATCTCGATGAAAAACTTTGAGAAGGAATTAAGTCCTTGATGAACCATCATGTAGAACCTCCATGACGAACTCCGGTACAAAAGGATAGCGAAAAGAAAGAGAAGTTGGAAACACAAGGTGAAAACTTGCAATGATTAGATGGATCTTCATGATGAGAAAATTGAGAGAGCTTGGAACTCCGGGAAAAGAAAAGATAAAGCATTTCGAACCGAGAATGTGATAAGATGAACCTCCGGAATAAGGAATTAATCACTTGGATGAAACAAGACTAAGAATTACATTATGCTTATCCTTCACCAATTAAATTGATGACAATCAATGGATTTGGCATACTACTTATTCTCATAGAAAGGATTAAAAGAGATATATCAAAACTTGAGAAGGTCTTCAACGATCCACCGGTAGAATTGTGAAATGAAGGAAGATACTTGAGACAAACAAGATACATGAGAACGAAGGGATCACGAACTGATTAGAGATCACTTGAATGATGCACCGGTAAGATTTGGAGAACCATAGCTGAAAACCGAGAATGAATAAATCTCAGATGATGGGCTACGGATAATCAAACTGAGAAGACTCTAGAATTGCTCCGGATAGGTGAAAAGAATTCTCACAATCAAAAACAATTATGAGAGGATGGCAACAAGTTAGAATCACGAATCTCGGAGAGAACGGATAGATATGGAGGGAAAATCTTCTTCGTTCTCCAAAATCTGAGAATTACGACGAGAAACACCACCATGAATTGTTGAGGCACCGGAATAAAGAAGAATATAAAAGTTGAATCAACGATGAAATGAATTTGAAAGATCTTGGAGAAGGACATTTGACTGATGATAATTCATTCTTACGTCAAACTTCGAAAAGAATTTGTGAGTAACTCCGGGAAAAAAATAGAAGAGTCAGGTAAGATCCTGGGAAAAGACCTGTGGGTTAGGGCCCACTCAAAAGAAACACCATAGAACAATTTGAAGGAGAGATTACACCGGTTGAATTAAATGACTTAAATGATATAACATCCTCAAAAGAGTTTGAACGAAAGCAGAGTGGTAACATGAATCTTAGAGATATCTTGAGCACTCCGGAGCAAATGAATAACGAGAAGTGAATGAATATGAGGTGCACCGGCATGAGAAGGTATTGAAATGAGGAAAAGGGTAAGATCAACAAAGCTTGACTTGAAACCACCAGAGAAGATAAAAGAAACGAAGAATGATGAACTAGAAGCTCCGTTAGAATCTTCATGAGAATCACCGGATAAGAATATTGACAGAAAAGGATGGAGAGACTTCACAAGAATGAAAGATACTTGATAAAGACATCTGAGTCCTTAAAGAAACAAAGGGAGGGAGGGTGGGAAAAACAAAGGCAACTTGGAGACAGATGAAACAAACAACGTTGAGAAGAAACTGATACTTGATCTTGCGGATGTTGAAATGATCGGACCCACTTGAAGAGAAGCACACCAGTTAAAAAGGATTGGCAAAAACAATCCTGATGAACAAGAAGGATTGGTATTCACATCGAAGTATGAGAACACCGTTTCGGAAAGGTATGGAATCAACACTTGACTTTGAAGCAACTCGAATACCACAACTCAAAATAAAACAAAGGATTGGCTTGTAGAATAAGCCAGAACAAACATATGATAGAGATTTCGTCCGAAGTTTTCATGGTGGGGCCTACACGGGCTCGATCATACAGCACCATCATGTACAAGGCAGTGCACATGACATACGAAGCGTCCCCGAGTCGGCATAGCCAAGGACTCTTTAAGACACAACAAGACCACTGTAAAACCGACCGTGAATAGGCGGACCACTAGACGTCGAACCCCAATTTCAAATTATACATCTGTCGGAAAGATATCCTAAGAGCTACTTGAATTCCCACTTATGAAACTCCCGAACCTTTCCGGTTATGCAATCAGGTGTTGGGGATACAGGGGAAGCATAATATCTCACCCAAATCTAGCAAATCCTACATCCAGTTGTATCCATCCTTGAACACATAACCGAGAAAACTTCGGAAATCGTTTACCTCAACCTTCGAAAAGCATCTGTTATACAAGTTATGGCGATACTCCCGAACTCCCGCCCCAGTACTGGGTGGCGTCGAGGTTATCTCACCAACGAACTGCATAAAAGAGATTTTCGATGTCGGCGTACTAAACTCAGGTATTCTAAAACTGCAACGATAAAATTATGACGACAACACCTCAGAGCTCAACTCCCCGGGACACTTCCACAAAACCCCTGACAGGAGGCACCAAGACAATGTTCTCGTCATAAAACCATCGGAACGATTCCAAGATACCCGCGTGATCCTAAAAAAAATTTAGTGAAATTTGAGGAGAAAATAGTCAAAACTCTACGTCAGGATGCCTCACCAGAGCGATGAAGGGACTGGGGAGTAAAAAGAATTCCTAAACTCTCCGATATATATTTCCTAAATGACTCAAAACTTTTTTCTGGACTCAACTCGGCCGCTAATAACGATCAAGCAATGGGGCTCCTAAGGTCGGGGAAGGCTCTGATACGAACCTGTAACACCCTCGATGCGGCTATATCTCCCACGTGTCGAAGCATGACTTAGAGGCATAACCGCATTGAAAGCAATGTCGCAAGTGAGGTAAACTTCACACAACCCATGTAATACATAAGGGAAAAAAGATACATAGTTGGCTTACAATCGCCACTTCACACAATTACATGAATAAAGCATTACAATATCCAAATACAATCAAGGTCCGACTACGGAACCAAAATAAAAGAAGAACCCCAAATGCGACAAAGTCCCCGATCGACCCCAACTGGGCACCACTACTGATCAACTAGAACGGAACAACACAAAGGACAAGATCTTCATCGAGCTCCTCCTGAGCTTGGTTGCGTCATCTGCACGGTTCAACGGCACCTGCAAGCTGGTTTTGAAAGTATCTGTGAGTCACGGGGACTCAGCAATCTCGCACCCTCGTGATCAAGACTATTTAAGCTTATGGGTAAGGTAAAGGTATGAGGTGGAGCTGCAGCAAGCGACTAGCATATGTGGTGGCTAACATACGCAAAAGAGAGCGAGAAGAGAAGGCAAAGCACGGTCGATAAAAGTATGATCAATAAGTGATCCTAAAACAACCTACGTCAAGCATAACTCCAACACCGTGTTCACTTCCCGGACTCCGCCGGAAAGAGACCATCACGGTAACACATGCTGTTGATTCATTTTAATTAAGGTCAAATTCAGGTTTTCTACAACCGGACGTTAACAAATTCCCATCTGCCCATAACCGCGGGCACGGCTTTCGAAAGTTCAAATCCCTGCAGGGGAGTCCCAACTTAGCCCATGACAAGCTCTCACGGTCAACGAAGGAATAGACCTCCTCCCGAGACATTCCGATCAGACTCAGTATCCTGGTTCTTCAAGACATCCTCGACAATGGTGAAACAAGTCCAGCAAGACCGCCCGATGCGCCGACATCCTGATAGGAGCTGCACATATCTCGTTCTCAGGGCAACACCGGATGAACACTACATACAGCTAAAACCAGCCCTCAAGTTTCCCCGAGGTGGCGCCGCAAGTGGCTCTAGTTTGGACCAACACTTAGACAAGCACTGGCCCGGGGGGTTAAAATAAAGATGACCCTCGGGATGCGTGACTCCCAAGGGAAAAAAGGCTAGGTGGCGAATGGTAAAACCAAGGTTGGGCCTTGCTGGAGGAGTTTTATTCAAAGCGAACTGTCAAGGGGTTCCCATTATAACCCAACCGCGTAAGGAATGAAAAATCCGGGAACATAACACCGATATGACGGAAACAAGGGCGGTAAGAGTGGAACAAAACACCAGGCATAAGGCCGAGCCTTCCACCCTTTACCAAGTATATAGATGCATTAATTAAATAAGATATAGTGTGATATCCCAACAAGTAAACATGTTCCAAAAAGGAACGATCTCCATGTTCCAACAAGGAACAAAACTTCAATATTCACCTGCAACTAACAACGCTATAAGAGGGGTTGAGCAAAGCGGTAACATAGCCAATCAACGGTTTGCTAGGACAAGGTGGGTTAGAGGCTTGGTTCAACAATATGGGAGGCATGATAAGCAAGTGGTAGGTATCGCAGCATAGGCATAGAAAAAGAGCGAGCATCTAGCAAGCAAAGATAGAAGTGATTTCGAGGGTATGATCATCTTGCCTGAAATCCCGCAAGGAAGAAGAACGAGTCCATGAAGAAGACAAACGCACGTAGATGAACGGGTCCTCACAAACACGATGTTACCGGAACCAACCCGAAGAAGAAAACACCGGAAAGAAGCACACAACATAGTAAACAACCAACACATGAACATGGTATAATATGCGAGATGCGGTATGCGATGCATATGCATGATTTGCAAGGGAATGCATGAACCTGGCCTCAACTTGGAAATCCAAGTGTGCCACTGAAAAGATGAGATGAAATCGCTTGAAAACGATATAAAGATCACCGGAATCGGAGTTACGGTTTGGAAATGGCAAGCAATTCAAATATGACACCGGCCTGCGATTTACAGCAAGTAGCTAACTAAATGCAACAAGATGAACATGCTACAGCACTCAAACATGACAACAAAATACATGGCAGGGATGCATTCAAGATTCTTAACAAAAGTCTAGCACTGAGCTACGGCCAACTCATCCATTAACAGGTTCAAACAAGCATGGCAAAAATGCATATGACAAACAGATTTCAGACTTAGTGAAATTAACACTTGTCTGGAATTTCAGATCAGGTAGCACACTTTGAAGCATCAAAACTACATGCTACAGGACCTGAACATGCAAAATAAAGCATGGCATGGAACTACTCAAAGAGCTTAACAAAAGTCCCTTAGTGACCTTGAGCCAAAAGGGATCAGAAAATACAATTGCAAGCATGTGAACATGGCAAAAACATAATCAGTTCACAGACTTGGTGAAAACTGGAGCATGCTGAAACAGATATCAAGTAGGCATGTTTACGAGCTCGATGCACTCACTACGGATCAAGTCATGATAATCTAAGCATACACCCATCAAGAATACACATTATACAAGCTAGACATGGCAAGAACAATAACATAGCATGCACGGATCAACTACAACATCCTCGGCAAAATCGCTAACAAGTAGACAATCTACCCAGATTCATGAAGTAGCAAAAGTAGAGCTCGATTGACTCAAGCTAGGGTGCTCCATAATTGCAAACAAAGACATGGATGGATAGAGCACTACAATATTAACAAAGCATCCTTACTGATCATCCTCAAAAGAGGCACGGATCACTAGGAAACAACATGAACATATGGCATAATGAGATAAACAGGTCAAGGACTTAGTGGAAATGCTAAGTCCCTGAAATCAGCATTACCAAGTGCCTCACTTGGCAAGCTTGTGATAGTCACCACACACATCAAAAAAATACATGGGTTGCACCTCTGGAAAGATGGCAAAACCTTTAACAAAACACATGTAGAGCTCATGGGCATATCATGCACACAATAATCATGGCAAAAATGACAAATAGCTAAATGGAGCAGCAGATCTGACAATTATCTCAAGTAGCTCTCTTCTAACAGCATTTCGGGCATCAAGATGAACTCAAATGAAAAAGATGCAATGATATGAAATGATGTACTCTCTGAGACGAACATTTTGATATGCTATATGCATGAATCGGAGCTACGGATGCAAAGTTACGGCACGATGAACATGGGCATATGAATCTGGAAATTTCAAGGACTTAGACGAAAATACCACCTCCCAAAAACAGATCTAGGGTTTCGGGGCACGCGGAACGAGGTTCGCCGGAAAATGTCGCCGGACTTGACGGGGGAGACAAGGACGTCGATCGGAGGTGAAGGAGAGGATGCCGGAGTCGTCGGGATCGCCGGATCCGGTGACGGCAGTGCCGGGTGGTGCACTCCGGCGGGGATCCGCGGTGAGGCACGCCAGTGGTTGGAGGCACCGGCGTGGTGGAGCTTGGCGGTAGCAGCGGCGGTCGATGGAGAGGCGGCGCGACGCGGGAAGGAGGAGCTCGGGCGAAGGCGGCGGCGGTGGCCGGCACAGCTCGCCGGCGACGGGCGGCGGACGGAAGGCGCGGGGCGCGCAGCCGGGTGGCGGCGGGGATGCCCAGGCGCGGGCCGGCGGCGGTTCGGGCCCCGCGGGCCGGATCTGGGCCGCGCAGGCCCGCGGCGGCGGAGGAGAGAGGAGGCGGTGAGGTGGCGGCGTCGGATTGGCTGGCGGCGGCGATGAGGTGACGTGGCACGCTGCCATTGGGCGGAATGAGGTGGCTGGCGGACACGTCCGACGCGGACGGACATGTCCGGCGGCGCGAGGAAGAGGAAGGCTAGGGTTAGACCGCGAATTTAGGAGGGTTGCACATATATATAGGTAGAGGGAGTTAGGAGAGTCCAAATGAGGTGCGCTTTTCGGCCACGCGATCGTGATCGAACGCTCTAGATGATGGAGATGGTTTAGGTGGGTTTTGGGCCAAATTGGAAGGGTGTTGGGCTGCAACACACACGAGGCCTTTTCGGTCCCTCGGTTAACCGTTGGAGTATCAAACGAAGTCCAAATGGTACGAAACTTGACAGGCGGTCTACCGGTAGTAAACCAAGGCCGCTTGGCAAATCTCGGTCCAATCCGGAAATGTTTAGTCCCCACACACAAAAGAAAGCTAGAAATGACCACCGGAGGAGAACGAAGCGCCGGAATGCAAAACGGACAACGGGGAAAATGCTCGAATGCATGAGATGAACACGTATGCAAAAGAAATGTACATGATGACATGATATGCGATGCATGACACGCAAGCAATGACAACACACCAACATCGAAAAACTGGACGACACCTGGCACATCGGTCTCGGGGCATTACACAGAACCACGCCACTCAACGCATGTTCGCCCAAACCCTTCATATAGATGCCACATCTACAAGTTAATCCGGTGGTATTGAAAAAAAACTCGCCTAAATCAGACAAGACTAACCTCTTGCTCGGTCAGGCTAACATCGGAGACAGCCGTTACGCCGGATGTAGCGCTACGATCAGCATGGGGAGGAGGCATGCCTTTGCTTGGAGCTGAGCGCGGTTTTTGCAAGTCGATCTGGTTGAGAGGCTAAGCGAGAGCTTTCTGGTTTGAGTTGCTGTTTGCTCGGGCATCCACCCACTTATGTAGGCGACTGGAAAACCCTTGGAACCATCGCTTTCCCTCCCAAACAAATTTCAAAAAAAATTGAATGAGGGGGGTGACGTATACCTATCTTGCTTAGCAAATATTCAAATTTTCCAGCCGGGCATGTCACGAAGCACATACTTATAGCTCACCTAACCAAACATGCCGCTCGCAGTGCATACCAGTTTTGGAGTAAATCGCTACCCCCCATTCATGGCAAATCCATGGAAAGATTTTACTCAGCTACCATGTCGCACGCGTCTCCGCCCTGGAGCACATGTTCACAGCCTCCCATGGTCAATGCTCATGCCTTGTCACTTCAGCTCAGCAGCTACATCTAGTTTAGCCTCCATAGGCATCCATCGAGTGCGCAGTACAAATCACATCAACGGGTGGCCAGAACAGACGGCATGGCAAGTGATGTTTCTCATCTGCTCGGTCAGCTGAGCACACCCAAAGTCCAAAGACCGGTGGAGCATCTTTAATTACTGCGTGTGTCCGGCGCAGAGACCCAAATACTCTCACGAGAAAATTTGGACTAGAGAGGATTTGCAGCTACGCCATACGTCCGCTGTACCAAAAATTATCCATCCGGTGACCATTTGAGAATAATTTTCACATTATATATGTATTAAAAAATAATTTTTTTGGACGCATATCATTGTTTTACCCTTTTTTACGGGGTATGCTTGATTTCCACAGTTACATTCTTCCCGTTTTTCATTTTTTGCCCGCACACATTTTTTCCCACACCCCCTCCATGTCTAGCTAGAGAAACGCCTTGTCCAATTTTTTGCGACAAACCGGCTTGTACTCCTCTGGTTTATCATTCTCTTTTTTACTAGTCACAATCTCGTTAACCGACACAATATCTAACAATAAGCCATAGCCGGCTAACGCGAGAACAAATCCCTAAACCCACGCATCTAGATACTAAAACCCTAAATCGTACCTCTAAACCGTCGAACTAGTGGGTGGCAGGTCGTGAAGGTTGATGGGAATTAGAAGCCCACAGAGGGAGAAGGGAAAGCGGTGGTGCGTCGATGAGGACCTGCCCAGCCACTACCTAGGTCATCAAGAGGGAACCATAATAGCAGGAGGCAGCAGGTGGAAGGCTAAACCGTAGCCATTTGGACTCCAGAAGCGTTTGCGTGGTTTATGGGCCAAATAACCAGTCTATCAATTTTTCCTACGCCCACCATAATGTGGCACAAAATGGTTTAATCTGGACCGACAGCTTGAAATTGGTCTAACACACCACTTATGTGGTTTCGTTGGACGTTTTAATCGGAACAACACGGCATCTTTGAATCGGCCTGGTATATCAATGTGACGAATAGGCGTTATTCGTTTTTCATTCGCCCACCCAATCACTAGCGGTTAATTGTCCAGAACTGTTTTTTAATCGGGTGTTTTTGTTTGCACGGTGATAGTAATGTTGACCAAGGTACAATAAAGTGATTTCGGAACCAGCTGCAGAAATTAAAACCCTAACCATCAGAAAACAAGGCTAAGCTCTTGTTATTTAGGGACGGGAGGGGCTGGGAGGGTTTGTGGGCCAAATATCTAGTCTATCGCTTTTCCCTATGCCCACCATAATGTGGCACAAAATGGTCATTCCGGAGTGACAAACCGGGGAATTGATCTAACTCACCACTAACTACTAAACCATGAACCCACGCAACTAGCTACTAAAACCATAAATTGTAGCTCCAAAACCTAAAACCGGAGGTTGCATGTTGCGAAGGTGGATCGGAAGTAGAGGCACATAGAGGGAGAATATAAAGCGGCGACACACAAGGAAGGAGGGGGAAGCGGCGGCGCGCCGAAGAGGGCTGGATCGGATCAGATTATTAGTAGGCAGCAGGTGGAAGGCTAAGCTCTTGTTATTTATGGACGGGAGGGGCTGGGAGGGTTTATGGGCCAAACAACCAGTCTATCGCTTTTCCTACACACCCACCATAATGTGGCACAAAATGATCATTCCGGAGTGACAACTGGAAAATTGGTCTAACTCACCACTAGCTAGTAAACCATAAACCCACGCAACTAGCTAGCCACACCATAAATCGTAGCTCTAAAACCTAAAACCAGAGGTTGCATGTCCCGAAGGTGGATCAGAAGTAGAGGCACATAGATGGAGAATAGAAAGTGGTGACACACAAGGAAGGAGGGGGAAGTGGCGGCGCGCCGAAGAGGGCTGGATCGGATCAGATTAGTAGTAGGCAGTAGGTGGAATGCTAAGCTCTAGTTATTTAGGGACGGGAGGGGCTGGTAGGGTTTATGGGCCAAATAACCATCGCTTTTCCCCACGCCCACCATAATGTGGCACAAAATGATCATTCCAACCCCTCCCGTCCCTAAATTCGTCTAACACACCACTTACTCGATTCCGTCGGACCATTTTTATCGGTATGACATGACATTTTTGAATCGGCCTGGCATATAAATGCGATGAATAGCCATAATTGCAAGAGGCAGCAGGTGGAAGGCTAAACCGTAGCCATTTTGGACTCCAGAAGCGTTTGCGTGGTTTATGGGCCAAATAACCAGTCTATCAATTTTTCCTACACCCACCATAATGTGGCACAAAATGATTTAATCTGGACCGACAGCTTGAAATTGGTCTAACACACCACTTACTTGGTTCCATCAGACGTTTTAATCGGTACAACACGGCATCTTTGAATCGGCCTGGTATATCAATGTGACGAATAGGCGTTATTCGTTTTTCCTTCGCCCACCCAATCGCTAGCGGTTAATTGTCTAGTAAACTGTTTTTTAATCGGGTGTTTTTGTTTGCACGGTGATAGTAATGTTGACCAAGGTACAATAAAGCGATTTTGGAACCAGCTGCAGAAATTAAAACCCTAACCATCAGAAAACAAGGATAAACAGTGTGCATGCAGCCTTTTTTTTGGATTACCCATAAACACTAGCAAATCCTACCTAAAATACCCTGAACCATTAAACAGTGAACACGCACCCTAACCGCTGAAACCTTAATCTATGGCCGCAAATATTAAACCCTAAACCTTTCAAAAGTTAAATTCTGTTAACCCCTCGACATGGATTACAAGATAAAAATGCTTGTGAACCACTTCACTCATGCGCTGGTCCTTTGCAAATTTAATTATCGAAAGCGCCAAGATCTCTGAAAAGAGCAATGTCCCACTAGAGAGGACATCACCACCATGTTAGAACATCAACACTCCATAAAACAGCTCACGAAGGCATCGTGTACACATAGCCACCGCGTGCCAAGTTTGACCACATTTTTTGTTTTTTTTCCAAAATACGTCGGTCCGATCTTCGCCCTTTTCGTAAATCGCATACACCCGTGGCACGGTCAACCAACTTCCCCGTGGAATGTCATTTCCTCACCCAACACGCACATCTCGATGGAATGTCAATGGATAAAAAAATTACATCACCATTGCCAGTTACAAATGCCGCCCCAATATCTAATAACAAGCCATAGTCTGTTAACGAGCAAAACCCCAAACTCTAAACCAAGAACCCACGCAACTAGCTACTAAAACCATAAATCGTAGCTCCAAAACCTAAAACCAGAGTTTGCATTTTGCGAAGGTGGATCGGAAGTAGAGGCACACAGAGGGACAATAGAAAGCGGCGACACACAAGGAAGGAGGGGGAAGTGGCAGCGCGCTGAAGAGGGCTGGATCAGATCAGATTAGTAGTACGCAGCAGGTGGAAGGCTAAGCTCTTGTTATTTAGGGACGGGAGGGGCTGGGAGGGTTTATGGGCCAAATATCCAGTCTATCGTTGTTCCCTACGCCCACCATAATGTGGCACAAAATGGTCATTCCGGAGTGACCACTAGCTACTAAACCATGAAGCCACGCAACTAGCTACTAAAACCATAAATTGTAGCTCTAAAACCTAAAACCGGAGGTTGCATGTCACGAAGGTGGATCGGAAGTAGAGGCACATAGAGGGAGAATATAAAGCGGCGACACACAATGAAGGAGGGGGAAGTGGCGGCGTGCCGAAGAGGGCTGGATCGGATCAGATTTTTAGTAGGCAGCAGGTGGAAGGCTAAGCTCTTGTTATTTATGGACGGGAGGTGCTGGGAGGGTTTATGGGCCAAACAACCAGTCTACCGTTTTTCCTACACGCCCACCATAATGTGGCACAAAATGATCATTCCGGAGTGACAATTGGAAATTGGTCTAACTCACCACTAGCTACTAAACCATAAACCCACGCAACTAGCTACCCACACCATAAATCATAGCTCTAAAACCTAAAACCAGAGGTTGCATGTCCCGAAGGTGGATTGGAAGTAGAGGCACATAGATGGAGAATAGAAAGTGGTGACACACAAGGAAGGAGGGGGAAGTGGCAGCGCGTCGAAGAGGGCTGGATCGGATCAGATTAGTAGTAGGCAGCAGTTGGAAGGCTAAGCTCTAGTTATTAGGGACGGGAGGGGCTGGTAGGGGTTATGGGCCAAATAACCATCGCTTTTCCCCACGCCCACCATAATGTGGCACAAAATGATCATTCCAGCCCCTCCCGTCCCTAAATTCGTCTAACACACCACTTAATCGGTTCCGTCGAACCATTTTTATCGGTATGACACGACATTTTTGAATCGGCCTGGCATATAAATGCGATGGATAGGCGTTATTCATTTTTTTCTCCGCGCACCCTGATAACTAGAGTTTAATTATGCAGTAAACTGTTTTTAGTCGGTTGTTTTTTTTTGAACGGTGACAGTGTTGACCAAGATACGAGAAAGCGGATTTGGAGCCAGCCGCAGAAACAAAATACCATAACCATTTAACGCGTTGAATATGTATCCTCAATTTTATTTGCCCGTACGATAAGTATTGATTTACTGGTCAATTAACTTTTTAAATTGGATGGGTCTTCATTGAATAGCGATAATCATGTTGACAAAGATATGAGGAAGCGGGTTTGAAACCAGCTGCAGGAGTTAAAAACCCAAGAAAAAAACATAAATTGTATAAGCGTAACCTTTTTACGTTTAAGTACGAACACTAACCCATCATGACCCGGGAACCCCGAACCATTAAACCTTAAACGCGGACCCCCAAATCAGTGAAACTATGAGGCATGGCCCTAAGCAAAAAAAGTATAAATTACATTTTTTTCACTTGAGTTAAAGAACAAATTTATTTGTATTTTTCCTTCTTTTCCAACGACGTTTCGAGGAAAATGGTTGGCACGCAGCGGCCACCGCATGCATGCGTGCTCTCTCTTACGCGGCATCATGCCATGCCTGTCGCGATCAGCATTGAGAGCACGGGCATGGCCCGACACACAACTCACCTGTCAGCACACCTATCCCACTTGCTTCAATGTAATGTCCGGTGCCGCTGGTCTGTCGCCGCAGCGATGCGGCAGCACGCATTGAACTGCCTGTAGCTGTCATCCCAAGGGAGGAATCCACTGTTAATGGTAAAGGTAGCATCCATAGAGGAAAGGCATATGCGCAGTAGCTCGATCGCAATCCAGCAGGAGATCCACACGTGTCAGAATCCTTTCGGCACCTGTGTCTTCCTACTCGGCAGATCACGTAGACCCGGGGCGCCATTTGTCTTCACTCTTTTTCCACTTGGACATAATCTAATTTGTTTTCCTCAACTACATTTTTTTAATAACACGCTCTCCCTTTTTTACGGCACAATGGCATCAGACAAATAAGATAGCCCGATATAGTACGAAGATTTTTTGAGAGAGCAAGCCCGAGTTTCGAGATGTCAAACTTTTTTTGTTTACCTGGAAGCCAATTGGCGGGGAAATGCCTGATATGCGAACGAGAACCCATCAAAAATTTGTTGTTGGGTATTTATTCAAAAAATGTACTTCTTCTTACTAAAAATATGATCTTTCCGTTGTCTATATACTTGCCAAGACAGTCAAATACGCCGTCAACCCTCGTACATTGGTGGGACCTCGGCAACGCAACAAAATGACACGGAGACATAAATATGCAGTCATTTTCAATTCGTTAGCCCCCCCCTCCCCCCACCGCACGCAGAACCGGTGCTATGACCTTCGCGGACACATGTGTCTTAATTGTAAACATTCGACCCGGGAGGAGGGGGCGGTGGGGGGTTGGTGGGGAAGGGGTGGTGGGGGTGCCGGGTGTGGGGTGCCACTCACACGCCACGCCTGCTGTTTAGGGGGCACATCGTTGTACTGCCTATGGGGGTATCTCTTTGCCGAGTTACTCAGAGACAGTTGTTTCGCGCCATGGGTCCCTCCAACGGTTATTGCACTATCTGGACCAGCATGCATACCCTTTTTTTCCTTTTCCCTTTTTGTGTAGCTCTCGAGAATATGAATAGGTTTTTTTAACACCAATATGGCCAAATGTTTTTTCTGTGTAGCCGCTGATTTCCCGCAAGCAGTCACCCCGTAAAAAATATCCGAAAAACACACACATCTCGTGGCTTTTTTCAACTTGGATTTTTTTTCTGGGGTGTTCTCCCTTTTTTACATTGTTACGGTGCGCCGAAGTTGTACATACCTTTCCCCAACCTTAGAGCATAATTTCTGAAATAAAACTCTAAACCACGTATCTTTAGCCGACTGATTGCAACTCAACAAACATTTTTGTTGTAAACCATCGATGAGTACCATGGGTTTTAAAAGATGTTCCACGTCAAAGTACCAGTCTGCCGATAAAAGGAAATGAATGAAATGGGGGTGGCCGTTTTGGTAACCAACGAGTGGTTATACCAGCGGGTGGTAAGGCGGTGTGAGCCCATGTTTATGTGATCTCGGGATCTTCGGTTTGTTTAACCCCCCCCCCCCCTATCCAGCATGCATTTATTGATCTCGCTGTCAATTTTTTGACCTTTTTGGGCCGATTCATCTAAGGAGGCATCAGCGATATAATAAAAGGCCACCATCGAGTATGGTTGTACTAAGCCCGTAAAGGTTAGACCTTTCGATAGCAATAGGCATTTCAAATCTTAATAGCCTCGAGAGCATCGGTACAGAGCGTTAGTTTTCCCGCGGGACGATGCCTCTCCCGCTTAATAAGAATCATCGACTGAACAAGGTCCGCCAGCCAGTTGGTGAGTGGCTCCCATGGTCCGGTGGCACCGCCTTGAGTGGTACTGGCTGGAACGGACCCCCAAGGGAGCGGTTTCCCCCTCCGACGATAGTGATTTCCACTGGTCTCCCATCGCCACTGCTTCATGTAATACGTCAAAGCGAAAATAAAACATTTTTTCGTCAATCCCTTTGTTTCAGGCTCAAATATATTGAAAATCGAACACGCCGCAAACACACAGTCTAAAAAATAGATTATTTAATTTAATGGCAAAAGAACAAAAAAGATATAACACTTTTTATTTTTGAAATCGAGCTGAAACGCTCCCGTGCCCACACTGCGTCGGCGTGGGAAAAGCACGCCGCCATTTTTGGCAGGTGAGTTTTTTCTACCACCACCTGAAAAAACACTCACTGACGAAGAGCACCACATGGCTTACCCAGATGGCCGGTCAGAAGCATGCAGGAGCTGCATGCCTGGTTATTCCCAGCTGGCAATCCGCAATAACCTATATTTACTTTATTTTTTTCTCGCAAGACCGCAAAGCCGCAGACAGACTATACATCCAGTGATGAGAATTTTTCAACCCAGTGGCCGAAAGTGCACTCCGGCCCATCGAAGCATGCCCCCAACGACACACATATGGCCCATGCATGCATCGTTCGCACAACAAGCTTGCATTGCATCATTTTTTTTTCTGCCACCCTTGTTCAATTATTTCTTTTTTTCAACACAGTGGGAGTTTTTCTTGAGCACATCAATTTATTTCTTTGTATTTTTTCAGCTTTCACTGCTTTTGCAGCACAATTTTTCATCATTCATACGTACAACCTTCTTCTCCCGTCATTTTTACGCGGCGGGGGGTCAACGAAGAGAATGATTTTTTTGACCAAGGTTAACTCACAATGTGAGACAATATTATGCGCATCAAACAATATTTTTTCCAACTGACTTCAAACAGAAAATTTAACAATTTTGTCAACAGAGAAATATATGAAATATTAATGAGAATCTTAATAGCTTGCCCACAGCACACGATCTTTTTCTAATTGACTTAAGACAGGAAATTAAACAAATGTGTCAACAGCCGGAGATGAGTCGACATCATAAGCAAACAGATAGTGCCAGACACAGTGCACGACCCTCGCTTTTCTAGATGTTCAAATTAGGTATGGCTTCTAACAGCAGAGGGGTCACATAGACAAATGCATACCATCAGGATAACAACGGAAAAAACACTAAAATTTCTGAATTTTCATACTTTTGGGGGGTTGCTGCATGTGTTCTTCCTATGCCCGGTCAAACCACATTTTGAGCAGCGAGGAGATTTCCGGGGCGCCTTTGGCACATCACCCCTTGCAGGGCATGTCGTGCTCTTGTGCCCCTGAAGTCTGCATATTGAACAAAACCTAGTCCTCTTTGATGGTTGTTCATATGGAGGCTTGTCACGGCTGGTTGTAGGGCGCCCAGCCGGCCGCTTCTTTGATGCAGCTGGGAACACATCCAATCCCTGTGAAATGGTGTGCTCAGACTCAGGTCGACCAAAGTGCTGCTTGTTACCAACGCCGGAACCCGCTGAATCTGCGGCCAGCTCCTTATCAGACAACCCAAGTCCATCCCTCACAGCAGCAACTGGCTCCAGCTGCACTTTGACATGTCGCAGTTTTTCCTCAGCAAGAGCATATGCTTCCACATTGCTGTCACCTAACTTAACAACATCCAGCGCCAAGAGGTATAAAGTGTTGTGTCGGCGAGAGGAATACTTGAGTGGCCCATGATCCTTTTGGTAGCGCAAATACTCTGGCGGCAGTATATCTCTCGCGTCTTTTGTCCATCGCTTCAGCACATGCTTCGCAGGGAGCTCACGCAGTTTTAGGTGTATCATCACCTGAAAACCAGCATCCATGAAAAACAGAGTCATTATTCCGGTGCTTTCAAAACTATCTATAGCAAATGTAGGGAGCTTGCCGCAATTTTTAGAAAAAAATATTGCAATTAAGGAAGAGGATGTGCGATCACTCACCTTAAGTGCATGGCTGCACACCATTCCATAGTGCTCAAACGTCCCACACTCACACTTGAACTCGTCGGCTGCCTCGCTCACAGTGATCACAAACTCGTTCTTGCACCATTTTTCCCTTGACTGAAATTTGATGTGCCTAGCAATGTACTCCAAGCGTGGCTTGACTTCTATTAGGTCATAAGATCCACATCCATACAACACTTCACCAAATTTCTCAAACATTGTCCTGGTGTACACCTCCGACGCATGTACCTCAATTGGGATATTTTGCTTCAGGACAACCCCACCCTGCAAATGATGATCATATAACAAAAGATTTTTAGTATTCGTTAATCACAGTTGTTTCTTATGTTATAGGGACCAATTGCATCTCACCAGTTTTGTCCTTTTCTCTTGGTAACTTTCTTCGGAATCGCGGTCAAATTGCATCTTCTCATGTTGCCTGATGAACAAGTGCATGGGGCAACCCGGTGGCACATATCCTTTCAGAAGGTGGTTTGCACTCTCGCTTTGTTGTGTGCTTGTCATTTTCGCACAAAATACATCCATAAAGTATGGCTTTGCCCACTTCCCCCTCACCTCGTACAACTGGGTCAGGAATGCATTTTTTTGCAGCCCATATTTCTCCAACATGCAAGCCCACCCATTCTCGAACTCATCAATACTAACTGTATGGTGGACTAGTTTGCTGAACTCTGGCTTGAATTCACTCCCTTTTGCAAGCAGTGCTCCAAGGCTCTCCTTTGCTTTCTTCAGTACGTGCCATTTGCACCAACGATGTACAGTCCGCGGTATCATGTCAGCTATTGCAATTTCCATCGAACGAGCTTGGTATGTATCAACAATATAGAAAATCAAGCAAGAGCATTAAACTTTTATACCTATAAGACGGATCACAGCATATTGATGTAAATCAATGCGCAATTCTTTTTCTGTTTTTACGCAGGGTGTGTTACCTGTTAAGATAGTTTTAGGCTGTGGCGCTGCTAGCATTTGGAAGAACTCTGTGAATATCCACTTGAAAGTCTCCACCTTCTCATCACTCATCAGTACACCTCCAAAAATGACACTCTGGAAATGATTGTTAACACTAACAAATAGGCCAAATGGCATGTCGTACAGGTTTGTCTTATAGGTCGTATCAAACGTCACGACATCACCGAAACACTTGAACTGCTCAATGCCTCTACCAGTCGCCCACATCAGTGTCTTAATTCTGCCCTCGGTGTCCACCTGGACACTGTATTTAAATTCTAGGTCCTCTGCCCGCATGTCGTTGAACACATCTATGGTTTTTGTTGCATCATTTAGCGACTGTTCCCGGTTCAGTTTTCCACATAGTGTTTTTAAGGACCGTTTTGTGAATGGCACGTCCCTAATCGTGCCAAAAAAAAACTCCCTACAACATTATACACCTTGCTAATGCTGATATTATTCTCTCTCAACTGCTTAACCAGGTCCCTCGTATAGGTATCTATGTGTCGGTGCGACTTCCAGTGCAATTTCTCTCCACAAATGACAGATAAAGCATGGTTGTGCTCTGACCTGTGCTCACATACATACCATCCACCATCATCCGACCTCAGCAATCTTATCATGGCATTGCAGCCACACCTCGTTGACCGACTGTTGGCCTGCAATGGCTTACCCTGCAGGAAACAAGCGTGCAGACAAAAGACATGCCAATTTTTGTTAGTAAATATATGTGACAGAAGCATCAAAATACAAGAGAATGCTGTTCTGCCTAGTTACTCACCGCACAGGCACACACTATCTCTTGCATGCACTTTTTCCGGTGTACATTCAAACGGCTTTTTGCATAGCGGACACCAAAACCGACCTCCCATGAATACAAATTGTAAAACTCGTAGCCCTCTTCGACAGAATCAAAGCTAGTCCCAATAGACGGATTGACAACATTTCCAGATTTTTTTATCGACAAATGCACGGACAGAAGCTTCAAGGGCAGTCATCCTCGAAGAGCTGGGCTCCCTCACATCAGCCGCTTTCCCAACTCTAACCCTGCGAAGAATGGCACACAACCCAATCAGATTTTAATTGGTTTGAAAGAAAAGCAAATACAGTGGCGACCATAATATCGCTGCCCATAGATGACACAGGAGATGGTTATGGTGTCTCAAACATAGCTATACATTTATCATCAAGCAATTCACAAAAAAAAAATCACTTGTACCGACCAAAAAAAGAAAACAAGAGATGGTTATGGGTTTTCTTTTTTCAGTCTGCAAAATCATTCATTATCTGTAATCTGGGCACGCTAGCCATGGCTTGAAATCGACATAGCATATCCTGCATCTGGGGCATGAACGTCCTGGTGCTGCTAGATTACTGTACTTTTTTCAGATATTTACAATACTCATATACTTCAGTAATTTTCAGGTTTTGGTCCAGCGACTAGTAAGACAAGCCATGAGATGAACAGCATCGCAGCAAATCTATTAGCCAAACCGATAGGCATAAATTCTAGATCAGGGCAAAATCATTAAAACCAGCGAAGAGGCTAAAAGTTCAGGGAACGGTAAAATTACCTCTTGGTCCAACAAGACTGATTTGCGTTTGACACTGCGACGCCCTCTTCGACTGTATCGTTATCCTTTGCGCCAGATGCAACTTCTGTATCGCCTATCTCGCAGGAGTCGCCCACACCTTCGCCGCCAAGATCAGACGAGCCGCGCCCCCTCCCAGTGAGCATTGTTTCACCTGTATCCTCGCGCCCTTCGTAATCCTTCAGTCCTCCAACTAGCCCCATCGGCAGAGAAGAAGTCAAGACCTCGTCAGCGTCAGCACTCCCACTGGTGCCGCCACCAGGCAGGTCCACGCCGGCAACTAAATCTCGTAGGAAGTCACCGCCGTCCAAGCGCGGCACGAGCCTGCGAAGGCAGTCAAGAGGACAGCCAGATCTGACTCTTATAAGAACAAGACGGGGGAAATTACAGTCCAAAATCGAAATCCAGTTCACAAAACCACACCCATCAGCGGAAACTTTGGCGCGAAATAGGAATTTTTAGAGAACTTTACCCAGCTCCAGAATCCTCGAAGAAGAACTCCATGCCGTCCATGGCGAGAAGCGGCGGTCACCTGGCCCGGTTCTAGTGCCCATGCACGACCACAGACGGCTTAATGGTCGTCGCTATGGTTGGACAGGCCCAACAGATACATTTATTTTCCGAACCAACCCCCACCTACTCCCAGGCCGCGTAGTGGGCCAATTTTCAAAGCCGCCCAGGTAGCACATCTTGTGCGTGCGAGGCGGGGCCGAAATCGCTGGCCCACGTACAAATTGTGAACATGACTATGCGGCACATCTGTATACGCACTAAATAGGTCTCGTATATAGTAAAAACAGCAGCCATCACGCATCGCAGCGCCAAGACGACCGCTCCAGATAGCGGCCTCCATGCAGCTCGTCCACCAAAACGCCCCTCTCTACTGCTCGTATTAGTCCTTTGATGTGGACTAATTGTCCTTCATTGCCAATGTGCAGGATGAGAGTCGTTAGTTTGGTACGGGGAAACTTGAGCGAGCTCGGGAAAATAATAATTGTACAACAACGATTGTTGATTAGGGTCATTTTTCGACTTCTAAATATTCAAAGTGCATGTTGTGTTGTTCGGGTTTGATCTTTGTTTTTCCTTCTAAATTATCAAGCTCTAGAAAGCTTGCCGTGTGACGTTTGGTTAATTTGGTGCATGGATGTATATTTTTGTAGCAAGTTAATTCAGTGGCAGAGCTAGACGGAATGTGTGTGTGCGTGTGTGTGTGTGGCGGAAGAATACACATAGCTCCGCCGTTGAGTTAATTGCGTGTGACGTTTGGTAGCTCCAATGTACAAAGGCCAGTGGTGGGAGGTTTGCCGGGTCTAACCGAACAGACTAGCTGTACATATTTTATTTTATTTGAAACAGAGGCAAAAGCTTTGCCTCATCTCATTAATTAAGTAGAAGAGAAAACATAGTTTTAATGGATTAGGAGGTTTGATTCCAGTGGAACTGAATAAAGCCTTAGGGAATTTAACTATGGTGTGGTGCTTCACGGATCTGTGTGTGGGAAAACAACAGGTGTACACATACCTTTGATAACTGATACTTCTTTCGTCTGAAAAAGCTTGTCCTTCAAAAAAATGTATCTAGCACTAAGTTGGTGCTAGATACATCCATTTGAAAGAAAAGCTTGGGACAAGTTTTTCCGGACGGTGGGAGTATCAGCCACCGATAACATGGGATTTCAAGTGCTAACAGTACCTTCGAACAGTTGGTCATCAGTAGGTAGCTACACATATGCGCATTGCACTGATATCAGCCAAACAAAAATGCATTACGTTTGTGCAAGCCTGTACGGGCTTGGCTTAATTAAATGTAGCAACATCTGTAATATTTCAATGTATTTGTTTGTTGATTTTGAAAAACTGAAGCAACAATCTATGAACTTCCCCATAGTTTTGACCGCAAGTGAGTCGTGTCTTGATCCACTGGGGTAGCTTTTCAACGGGGCAAGAGAAACCCCTGCTTGATGAGGTGTGTGCATAACGTGAGTCAACCAACAGCATTGCAGCATAGTCATTTACATGCCTGATTGCTCTACCTGCAAGCAAATTAGTTCATCATTTAAGAACAGAACTAAAGCAAAATAGTTTTAAGACTTAAGATGACACATCAGCTTACCGATAGACTGATTCACAGCTTTCATGCATAAGTTCTCATAGTACTCTCGGCCACTTTTACCGCTCTTCCTTAGTACATCAAAGCCAGGCTCAAGCTTGCATTCATCGTTTCCGTTGAAGGGCTTATCATCTCCAATCACAGATGAGGTAGAATAGTTTCCAATGTGTTTTATTGTCTCCATCAGTTCAATATCATCTGGACTTGGATAAGGCAATCCAACCATCAGAACACAACGACCCATGCCATCACTGAAGTTTATCCCTTCAGAGATCTCCCCACCGACACCAGCCAATAAAAGTGCCCCGTTAACACTAGTGTCTCCTGAACCTTTGCTGCAGGATTGAATTGCCTCCTTGTATTTGTTGAGTATCACCTCGACATCAACACTGCTTCTTGGTTCTCTGAACACGTGTTTCTTCTTAGAAATCTTAGAAATTGTGCCTGAAGCCATCCATGCATCATAAACTTGTTTTTCATATTCGTAGGAAGAGAGAAACATTACTATTCCTTCTGGTACTATTGTCACTATATTGCAAAGAAAACGTCCAAGCTCTTCGATCTGCAAAGATAAGCAGATAAGAATAGGCACAAAAATAACGTGCCTTTGAGTAGAGCATATTACCAAAAAAATTGGGGAATTTTGTTTTTGCCACTCTAGATTTTGCCAATTTTCCTTATGCCACTCTAGATTTTGACATTTCACTTTTGCCACTCTTAGTTTTTGATAATTATCACAATCGCCATTCTAGTGGCCAAAGCAACATTTTCAGAGTGGCAATTGTGATACATTTCAAAAACTAAGAGTGGCAAAAATGAAATAAAATTATTTAGCTTTTGCCACAGAAAGGTAATTGTGATAATTGTAAAAAGCTATGTGTGGCAAAAGTGAAATGTCAAAATCTAGAATGGCATAAGGAAAATTGGCAAAATCTAGAGTGGCAAAAACAAAATTTTCCCAAAAAATTATTAACACAAGAGCAAATATAACCTACTCCCTCCGTTCCAAATTACTCGTCGTAGAAATGGATGTATCTAGAACTAAAATACATCTAGATACATCCATACTTGCGACAAGTAATTCGGAACGGAGGGAGTATAAGTTAGCATGGTATGTTTTATAGAACAAGACTTGGCTGTTGGTAAAGAGTTTGGACACAGCAATTCATGCACTCATTTAGAAGGCTGGCATTTACATTTCATAATGAAATATAACCAAATATACCAGGGCAATTAAGCATGTGTATTTTAGCAAGTTCTAACAGCAAAGAATATTAAGAAACAAAGAGGGTCGCATGGATTAAAAGTTGCAAATATACTTTAACAGAGTGGTACAATCCTGGATTACTTCTATAGACAAATCACACAATGAGTACTGCAATAAACATTAGGTCCTAATTATTTTGTTAAAAATAAATATGTATGCATTGGTATTTACTCCCTCCGTTCCTAAATATAAGTCTTTTTAGGGATTTGAATATGGACCACATACGGACGAATAGACGTATTTTAGAGTGTAGATTCATTCATTTTGCTCCGTATGTAGTCCATATTAGAATCTCTAAAAAGACTTATATTTAGGAACGGAGGGAGTATATATTAACCAGAAGGCACAAAGCAGTGCCCATTGCAAGATAAACTAATAAAATGGCATTCTCAGAAATATTAGAGTAGCAAGAGTAAAGGAGAAATGACTCGAGGTATACAGACCATGTTAAGAGAGCTCCTTGAACTGTGGCTGAAATCAAATTTCTTGCCTGAAGGCCCACATGTAACAGCTATAGGAAGAATACTCTCAGGGGGAACAATATGGTTGCATGAGAAGAATTTTATATCACTAGGCAATAAGCCTGGAAACAGGCGCAACCTTTTTTCTTCAATAGGCTGGAGGGTTCCACCAGCCAGAATAACAGCATGTGCGTCATCTGTAACCTGCAAGAGGAAAGATCTATAAATACTTACGTGAAATAGGACAACTCTTGTCTCCAAGCAACATATGGAGCAAGGTACATCACCTCAGAAAATGTTTTCTCTGCACAAAGCATCACGAATTTAATATATGCATCTTCAGGTTGCCCACCAGGCTTGTGTCGTGCAACTATGATTCTTCCATCGTCATTGCAGTACAGTAGAGAGCGTAAAAGGTCAGTCAAAGCCTGAAAGCTTGTTATACTGCTTCCTTCACCATGTTGCTGTCCATGATTCAAATTGCCCACACCATTTTCGGTGATAAATAATTTGTTGGCATATTGTTATGGCGCTGCTAGAAGGAGAGCGCAAGAAGGCCGGCCGGGGGCCTTTTGCCCACGGCCGGGCAAGATGGAAGGATTTCCTTCTTAATTCTTGCTTGATTAGATTGATACATCTCCTCTCTTTATATAGAGAGGTTTACTTGACTCCCAAGCAAGGCTTACTTGACCCCTAAGAAAGCGACTCTTATCTCTAATTAACCCTAAGACTAACGGGCCCATTAGGCCCATTACGTACTCTAACACTACACCCCACCTGGACATGCAGCTTGTCCTCAAGCTGCAGCCTAACCAACTTATAACCATGACTCGACGCAACCCAAACCTAACACCTAAAAACAAGCCTTTTACATCTCGGCTTGTTTTATTATTCTCAACCTGAAATGGACTGGGACGATTTATTTTGGACCTCTTAACAAAAAGTGGATACCATCCGCACGTCGGACGTGCACGTGTACAGCCACCTGGATCCCATGGACACCATCTGGACAAAAGGAGTGCATGTGTATGGCCACCTGGAAGTGGTCGCAAGAGTGACCAGCAGAGGCGCCCTTGCGGCGCCTGGTGACGGAATGCAGTGGTGCTACGTGGTGCGTTGTTGTCGGTGACACCATGCCTTCTTCCTGCCAGACGACTGTTGGTCTGCACCGCACAGGGAAGAGTGGGGGGCTTGCGATGGAGAATGACGAGGAGGGGTGCGCCCCCCCAACCGCCAATGTCGCAGACTTGGAGGTCGCTGCCCGTGGGGAAAACAGCATGCCCGCTGCCCGTGGGGGAAACCGCATGCCCAAGATCCCCGGCGCAGCGGATGAGATCGAGGTCCTTTGTGCAGCGAAGGTCAACTTGGAGGAGCGGCAGCTGCAGACCACGCATCTCTCGCACACGCCGACGCGCTAGGAGGCCGCACGCAGTAGCCTGCAGCCTCACCGCCGCCGACACGTGGCGGGTAGCGATCCAAGACGGAAGCGGTGACGGCGACGGCGGGGACTGGACTTGGTGGAGCGGGACTCCCGCCGGCGCGGTCGATGCGGGGCCGGAGCTAACCGGCGGTGGCTGCGGCAGCGGCTGCGGCGGTGGCGCACCGGGCAGCGGCAGCGGCTGCTGCGGCGGAGCGCCGGGCGCGGCGGAGGCCGGCAGGAGCGGCGGCTGCTAGTGCAGCCAGGGCTGGGCGGTGGTGGCGATGGATGGCAGCTGCAGTGACCCGGCGAGTGCGGCGAAGGCCGCCTGGTGCGGCGGCTGCCACGACAGCCAGGACGGGGCGATGGATGGCAGCTGCAGCGGCTGCTGCAGCAGCCCGGCGAGCGCGGCGGGGGCCGCTTGGTGCGGCGGCTGCCACGGTAGCCACGGCGGCGCGGTGGCGGTGATGGGCGGCACAGTCGGGTGCGGCCCATAGGACCCGGCCAAGAACAGGTGGATCTCCTGGACCGCCTGTGTTAGGTCCCGCAGCGCCCCGGACACCTCCGGGGTGAGGACGACGGGGGCGGGCGCGACGGAGGATCCCGGCGCGGGCAGGAGCGGGGCGACGATCGTGACCGACAGCGGAAGAGACGGGTTGGGCGGCGGTGAAGACATGATCGAACCGAAGC
The DNA here is from genome assembly GCF_003073215.2 of Triticum urartu. Classification (NCBI taxonomy): domain Eukaryota; kingdom Viridiplantae; phylum Streptophyta; class Magnoliopsida; order Poales; family Poaceae; genus Triticum; species Triticum urartu. Next base: position 179,840,948 of record NC_053022.1, on the reverse strand, counting down.
TAGCTGATACCAAATTGTTATGGCGCTGCTAGAAGGAGGGCGCAAGAAGACCGGCCGGGGGCCTTTTGCCCACGGCCGGGCAAGATGGAAGGATTTCCTTCTTAATTCTTGCTTAATTAGATTGATACATCTCCTCTCTTTATATAGAGAGGTTTACTTGACTCCCAAGCAAGGCTTACTTGACCCCTAAGAAAGCGACTCTTATCTCTAATTAACCCTAAGACTAACGGGCCCATTAGGCCCATTACGTACTCTAACACATATCCACTAACCTGCATATCATTAGTCAATGGATATAGATTCTAGGCACAATAAGACTGAGTGGAAATGTAGTCGAAGAAATATTTCACCTTGTGGACTATATTGCTTTCCTTCAGATACAAACAAAGTTTTACTATGTTTATGTTATCAATATCAAGGGAGAATAAGAACTTATTTATAGTCATAGAGGTCACAGCGGAGGAACAATCTTCATTACTTATCAAACATCGTAGGAATGACCGTGTTAGAACTGTCAAGGTCTGGATGTAACGTCGATTTCCAGCTCCCAGAACATTCTGAAATCTATCGAGATATGCCTCCAGGTGGGAAAGGACTGCCCTCAACTAACGAAAATGAGAATCAGAAAATTATGTTAGTTTCCACAACTGGAAGCAAACAGTCTCAGTTCATTTGTTAATTACGTTTTGCTTAGTAAAGGAAATCTTAAAAATGGACCAATAAATATCATTTTTAGTATCCTGTTGTCTGCCACAACAACACAACTGAGTCAAGTCAAGCTCTCTACCAGAAAACTCTGTTTGCTTAGGTCTCCTTATATACAGTAAACATACATACAGCACATGTTCGGATCTTGGATAACACTATTGAATGTGCAAAGCAAACGAAATTATGAAGCTAGAGTACCATTATACAGTCAGACTAATTCTGTATAGTGTGTGGAATGAGATGCGTCATAGTGCGGTTTCCAACAGATGTTAGGAACCTAGAACTCAGAACAAAAAGATCCTCACCTGAGAAGATTCGACCTTTGAGTTGTACATGCTAGTAAGGGAGTCTGCTAAGTTGTGAGCCTCATCTATGATGACAACACTGTTCTTCAGATTAAGGCCAAGTAATTCTCTAGCAGACTTCAGCAACAAAGACTGGTAAGGAAGTACTACAAGGTCAGCTGAGCGGACCATGTCACGTGCACCGTAGTAAGGACATGTTCCAATCTTCCTTCCAAGTTGTGCCAAATCCTCAATGTCCAATGGACCATGGTCGGACACTTCACTCCTGAACTGTTTCTGCAGACTTCTGTTTCCTAACATTGGGCACCGACAAGAGGCCTTTGTTTGGCGTCCCTTCTTGTTATCACCCTCGACCTGAATATTTGCAGCCCCATAAACTTACTAGCAGTTAATAATAAAGTTATAAATTGGCAGCATATTAATGGTATTTAACAACCCAGCACATACAAATATGACAAGTGATAACCATACACTTTCCTGTGCAATCACACTGAATGGAAGTATGGGAAAAAATAACTCAATGCATATCTAGTTCCACTACCAATTTAGGCCGGGGTAATCCCCTTTTCAAAAAAAATAAAAAAATCTAGTTCTACTTCCACTGAGAATTGACAAAACTAATGTTCAGCTCGAAATCTTGGAAGAAATTACAGTCGGGAAACAACATTAGTACCTCATGAGCATGACAAGCCCTAAACGTGCAAGAAACAGCCAAATTTGGGTGCAGAAGTCAATCAAAGATAATGTATCTAACAGAGCAGCTGAGCATTGCAAATTAATTTGACGTAATTGACACATGCCTTAATTTTGCTGCTCTTCTTGTTCTTTAGCAGTTCCAAGCACCTCTCGTTGATCCGGTTTGCACTCCCGAGCTTCTGAACATCTGTAAGCAAACGCACCACAGATGAACTAAGCACAATCCCAGCCCCAAAAATAGAAGAACAAAGATAACCACATAATCCACTCACCCATGTTAATACACAAGCTCTTTCTGGATCCCAAGCACACTGTCCTGAGCTTCCCTGAGAAATTCGTCCTTTTGAGCTCCCCGACAAACTGCGAGAGCTGCGAATGCGTACGGCTGGTGAAATACACCTTGGGAGTGGCCTCCTCTTCATCCTCATCATCCTCGCTCTCACTACTACTACTACTACTAGCACCACCACAATGTGCCCGCTTCCCGGCCTGCCGTCCTGTGCCCTCCCCGTCATCGCTCTCGTACTCGTCAAGCAAGAATTCCTCCTCCTCGTCATTCTCCCGAATTCGCTCAGATTTCTCCGAACCCCCCACTTTCTTCGTTCCATGCCTCCTGGACGGGTGAGTCTCCGACTTCTTCCTGATGTCCTTCTTAGGCGGCAGCGGCTGCAGTGTGAAATCCCGCATCCAGTCGGGCTCGTCGTCTTCGCCGCCGACAGCAGCGGGGGCGGAGCCATTGGCCCGTTCGGGGTGGCCCAGCGAGGCGGCGTCGCGGTGGTCAAGGAGCCATTGGAGCGCACTGCAGATGATGCTGAGGGTCTTTCCGGTGCCTGCGGCAACGCGGGGAGGCTGAATCGTTAGGGTCTTGGTGGTGGAGGATGAGGGGAAGGCGGCAGAGCAGAGCTTACCGGTGGGGCTTTCGAGGAGGGCGAGGGCGCGGGGCCCGGAGGAGAGGGCGCTGTAAAGGAAGGACATGAACTCCGTCTGGATCGGGTACGGCACGAAAGGGAACGGCGGGAAGTCCTGCCGCGGCGGCGGCGGCATTTCGTCGAGCGCGCGCTGGTGCGGTGGGTTTGCGGTTTCCCGCGCGCGCTGCCCTTGGGACTTTCGCCCGAAAATGACTGATGGTGGACGAGCGGAGCTACTGTGTTTGGGTCGGTTTGGCCGGTAGTATTTGCTTGAGATACAAAAGTGCAAATTTTAATACTCCCTTTGTTTCTAAATATTTGTCTTTCTAGAAATTTCAAATGGTCATCACATACGAATGTATATAGACATATTTTAGAGTGTAGATTCACTCATTTTGCTTCGTATGTAGTCATCATTTGAAACCTTTAAAAAGACAAATATTTAGAAACGGAGGGAGTACTAAATATAGTTGGCTTTAGATTTGGCCCATTACCACATTGATATCAAATTTATCATTTTTTATATCAAGCAGTGTTTTGAATTTTGATTTAAAATTTTGTGACAACAAACATTAATGTTGCGTGAGCGTGATCAATTTATTTTCATGTTTTTGGAACATTTTAAAATGTACTAGAAGGTCTGGTGCACCGGTAGCACCACAAGTATCGGTGCACCGGATAGTTCCCATTGATAGGAGCCATCTACAGAAGAAATTTTTGTTACAGCTCAGCTACAGGAGACCCTTCGTTAAGAAGAGATATGAATGAAACAAATATATATAGTCCAAGTTATTCAAGCAGGCGACCGGAATACAAAAGATTTCCACACCCGTGCGTTGCGAAGGAAGATGATTAATAGGATCACCTCTTTACATAAGGCTGATGGCAAGTGTGTGTTGATCATGATGAAATTAAGGAGGAGATCCATAGTTTCTATGAGAATTTATACATTTTGCAAGGTTATAATGAGTCTGAACTTTCTATCAGAATTTGTACATTTCAAAAGGTTACAATGACGATGCTATGAAAGAGATCAGTTTTCCCTTCGCTCACTCGCCCTACCTCCAGGAACGACTCAAGCGAACCCTAGCCACTGACGACGACATGTACCTAGAGTAGGGTCATAGGCTTGACCTAGACACCCTCCCCAAGGATACTGGACTAAAGTCAGAAGCATTCAAGGGATACCATCATTCACTCGACCATAAACATTCCACTCGGAAGATTCAAGCTCACTCGACCAAGGAGTACTCACTCGACCGTACCAAGAATCACTCGACAGCTAGAAGATATAAGGTCACTCTGTACGGCAACGGTCTGGCGTTACCTTATAGACTTAATAATCATTCATGTATCTTTATTGTTGGCGTTATCAGTAACGCCAATCTTTATGTACCTTAAACCCTGTGTAATTGAGGGCTGGAGGGGTCCAGCGCACTCAATATAAGCCACCCCTCCTCTGGCACAAGGGTTCGCACCCCCTGTGACTTCACACATATTCCAATCGACCAAGTCTCCGGGCACCAAGACGTAGGGTTGTTACTTCCTCCGAGAAGGGCCTGAACTCGTAAATCCTGTGTTCACAATCTCACCGTAGCTAGGATCTTGCCTCTACATTCCTACCCCCCTACTTTACTGTCAGACTTAGAACCACGACAGTTGGCGCCCACCTTGGGGCTGGTGTATTAGCGACTTTCCGGTGAGGTTGCAATTTTCTCCGATTCCTTTCGTCATGGTTTCTGGCGGAGGTTTGGCTGAGGGTCGTGAAATTCAGTCTCAGCGCGCTCGTCTTCATCGCCGACGACTCTGCTTGGCTCCAAGAAGCCCCTCTCGACGTCGAAGCGCTCCCCGTCCGCGAGGTGACGCACTTTCGTGCGTGTGTTTGCGGCGTCCTTTTGCGGAAACCGTCGACTCAGTATAGGTCGGCTCCCGCAGCGCCTTCGATCCCAGCCGCTCGTCGTTGCAAGCGATCTGGTCGGTCGCGGCTTCAGCGCTGGGTGAAGCACGCGGTGGCGCGCCAGTCGGCCACCCCTCAAGTCGCGGCAATCAAGCCCGACGAATCTCTTTACGACATGTTCGACTGGCTCCGTTGAGACCTTGTCCGAGTGCGACAGCAGCAACCCCGCGGCAGAGGTCCTGATGGTCGACACACCCCGCAGCCCGCCTGGCATGCGTCGCAACGGCAGCAACGATGGCGGCGGCGAGCCGTCGCGCATTCACGAAGAATACCATCCCGAAACTCTCTCTTCTCAGCAGAGGGAGGAACTTCACCTCCACAATATGGAGGCCCTGCACACGCCCGTTGTTGGAGAAACCTCTGAGGCTCGGGCCTTGGAGGCTGTGCGTTTGGCCACCTTGGTTGAGCGCACTCGTCTGGAGAATCTTCAGCGTTCACTCGACGAACGTGCTCGACGGCAGATCCCCGAGTCCAGTCGACGACAACGGCAATTGTTTCCACCGGAACCGCGGGTATACCGCACTCCGATTCAAAATCTTACCGCTGCAGCACGTATAGCGGAGTTTATTCAGCTGTCCCAGTTGGAGGCTGGCAAGGGCTTGATGCAGATTAGAGCATTGCTCCGAGCGGTAGGAGAGCAGAACACGGCAGTGTCTCGGTCGCATAATAGAATTCATAGCAGATCTGTGGTAGCTGACACCGTTCAGTTGGCTCACAGCTCAAGATCGCCAACGGCAGTACTCGGGTCGGAACCGCGAGCAGCATGATCGTCGGCTCGACCGTGATGACCGCCGTCGAGTGCCTACGCCCCCTCCGAGGCGTGATACGTCCATTTTTCATCATGCTTTTATATCGATATTTATTGCATTATGGGTTGTTATTACACATTATGTCACAATACTTATGCCTATTATCTCTTATTTTACAAGGTTTACATAAAGAGGGAGAATGCCAGCAGCTGGGATTCTGGGCTGGAAAAGTGTCGGGGGTTGGTGATGCGTCTGAAAGTGCGTTATATCGACTAGAGGGGGGTGAATAGGCGATTTTTATGAAAGTCTTCAGAACATGGGAGTTTTGAAGACAAACGATAAAATTGAACCTATTACCATGCAGCGGAAGGTAGACTACACTAGGCAAACCATAGTCAAGTATTCAATGAAGTGAAAGCACAAAGACTAATAGCAGCTAGGTAGTAGGGATCAGGTAGGAAGATATTGTGAAGCCAAACAGAACATGCAGTCACTCAGTGAAGACAAATGATAGAGCAAACATACAATGACTTCACAAGGAGTAACAGTAAGTAAAGTGAAGTGAAGATGAAACCAGTGACTTGTTGAAGACAATGATTTGTTGAACCAGTTCCAGTTGCTGTGTGTAAGTGCATCTAGTGCCACCCCTAGTTGGTTTTGGAGTATTGACGACAAACCTAGCTGAGGGACTAATGTGTTTCTCCCTCATTGATTCGGTTTTACTACCAGAGATGACCCCTAAAAATGTATGAAGACATTGAAGACAAAGGTGGTATATGAAGATATTCACATTGAAGACTATGACAAAAGAAGACACGTTATGAAGCTTATGGAGCTCGAAGACTTAGATCTTTCGTAGTTCTTTTTCTTTTGTGTTGAGTCATAGAAACCACCGTACTGTTAAGTGGGGTCCAGGAGAACCAGTCAGAATGACTGAAGTGATGCCTAAATCAAAAACCTATGTCTTCGAGCGAAGACAATGAGAGCGAGTCTTGTCCAGAGCCGGACAAGTCAGCTTTGCTTGTAGCCCAAGTAAAGTTGCCATGAGAGTTTGAAATCTGACCGTTGAGACACGTGTCAGTTCCTTAGTGACCCAGGGTCATTTCGGACAAATCAGGTCGGGTTGCCAAGTGGCTATAAATAGCCCACCCTCATAACCATAAACGGTAGGCTGCTTAGATTTTAGTGCATGGCTTTTGTCGTTTGAGAGCAACCCACCTCGAAGCCTTTGAGAGAAAATTCCTAGTGAGGAGAAAAGCCCTGACCACCTAGAGCCAGAGTAAATTGGGCATCACTTAAGTCTTCTTGTCTGTGTGATCTGAAGACTTATTACACTTGAGGACTGTGAATCCTCCAGACGGTTAGGCGTCGCGTTCAGAGCATCCAAGAGACATTGTGGATTGCCAGTGAACGAAGTTTGTGAAGTTTTGGGAGTCTACCTTGAAGACTTACCAGAGTGATTGGGCGAGGACTAAGTGACCTTAGCTCAAGGAGAATACGGTGAGGACTTGGTGTCCTGAACTGTGTGTTCAGGACTGGGTGTCCGGGACTGTGTGTCCTAAGGTTTAAATACCTAGCCGCTCCAACCAGACGTACAGTTGTCACAGCAACTGGAACTGGTCCAACATATCATTGTCTTCAACAAGTCACTGGTTTCATCTTCACTTCCTTTTCTTACTATTACTCATTGTGAAGCCATTGCATGCTTGCTTTATCTTTTGTCTTCACAACGCGAATGTATGATCAATTTGGCTTCATAACTTCTTCCTACCTGATCCTTATTACACTGAAGCTGTTTGTCATTGTGCTTTCACTCTATTGAATACATGACCATGGCTGGCCTAGTGTAATCTAACTTCCGCTGCATAGTAATAGGCATAATCTTCGCTGTTTGTCTTCATAACTCTCACGTTTTGAAGACTCTCATAAAAATCGCCTATTCACCCCCCTCTAGTCGATATAACGCACTTTCAATTGGTATCAGAGCAAGGTGCTCCCTTGTTCTGTGTGATTCGGTTTAACCACCTGGAGTTTTAGCTATGTCGACTGCAGGGATAATCAAAGTCTCCGCTGCTTGCCCCGTCTACGATGGAACTGAATATCCCTACTGGAAGAATAAGATGCGCATGCATCTTGAAGCCATTGACGTCGACCTATGGTATGTCGTCGAGAACAGCGTTTCCAAGGCTGGAGAAGGTGTCACTACTGCTGATGTCAAGAAGTTCACTCAACTGGACTCTACTGCCAAAAATATCATCTGTGGTCATCTGACAAAAGGACAGTATGGCCGTGTGAGTGCCTTGAAGACATCCAAGCTGATCTGGGACTGGCTCTCCAAGGTCAATGAAGGCGTCTCAACCCAGAGAGATCAAAGAATCAGTGTTCTTCGCAACCTCTTCAACCGCTTCAAGCGAAATGACAATGAGAATGTTCAGCACACATTTGACCGGCTCACTGATATCACAAATGAGTTTCAAGCCCTCGGCACCACTGAGATCACCAAACATGAAATCGTCAAGACGCTGCTGAGATCACTTGATAGTTCGTTTGACATCCCGGCCCTGATGATGCAAGAACGTCCTGACTTCAAGACACTCGATCCGTCTGACATACTTGAGAGGCTCAACACACATGAGTTTCAGCTTTCTGAGAAAAGAGATATCTACGGTCCAAACTATGGGCGAACTCGTGCCTTGAAGGCAAAAGCTGTTTCCTCATCTGAAGAAGAATCTGACTGCAGTTCTGATGATCCTGAAGACATTGGAAGAGAACTTGCAATGCTAGTGAAGAAGTTCCAAAAATTCACCAAGAAGAAAGGCTTCAGAAAATCTTCACGATCAAGCTCAAGGAATGATGAAGCTTCTGCTCATGACTACAAGAAGAAAACATGTCACAAGTGCAAGAAAACTGGACACTTCATCTCTGAGTGTCTAAAGTGGGACAATGAGAACAGAAGGAAGAAGAAGAGCAAGGAATATGATTCTGACGACAAGAAGAAGAAGAAATACTCAAAGTCTTCTTCCAAGTCTTCCTCAAAGTCTTCATCACACAAGAAGAGCTCATCTGGCAAGGCACGTGCGTTTGTTGGCAAGGAGATGGATTCAGAGGAGGAGTTCGCATCTGAGGAGGCAGAGGTGAAGTCTGAGGAGGAGTCTGATTCTGGCATTGCGAGTCTGGCTACAGCATACGTCGCCAAGTCCATCTTCAACACTGAAGACAATGACTGCATCACCGACACCGACGCAAATGACAAAAACGACTCCACTCCTCCCTACTGCTTCATGGCAAGCGGTGCCAAGGTAAACACACGCACTACTCGCTATTAAACATCTAGTGATGATGACTCTGACTGTGATTCAAAACCCAGCTACAAAACACTTGCTAAAATTGCAACTGAACAACAGAAGCTATGGAACATATTCAAAAACTGTTAGACAGAAGCGATGATCTGTTGGGTGCTGAAATGACTCGATCTGAATCCTTAATTGAAGACATAAAAAACCTTCACGTTAAGTATCAGGAACTTGAAGATCGTCTTGATACTCTCTCAACAACTCATGAAAAGCTTTCCTATGATTATCTTCAAAGGAAGTAAGAACTTGAGAAATTGAGAGCGGATCATGAAGATCTTCAAAAGGAAAATGAGTCACTTCGCGCCGAACAGATCAGTCCCACTCAGGAAGGATTTGAACCACCATGTCTTAAATGCATTGAGCATGATAATGCTACTTCTGTTGCTGAATGTTCCACTGCTACTGCTGTTGCAGTATCTTCAACTGTTGATGTGATAACTAACCCCTCTGCCGAGGATACCACTGCTATTGCTGATGAGAATGCTAGGTTGAAGACATTGCTTGAAACAGGGATGTACAAAAGTCTTAAAGGACATCAGACATTATGTGATGTCCTCAAGAAGCAGATTCTGAACCGAAACCCTAGGAAAGAGGGTGTTGGGTTCGTGAGGAAAATAAATGCAGATGGCTCTTACTGGAAACCTGAGCAGTACCCCAAAACCACATGGGTTGCTGCAAAGGAACTTTCAGCAGATCCATCCAATTTATCTGGCTTCACTTGTGCTAACCCCATTATCTTTGATGAATCCTTTGATGCAAACTATAAACTGTTTAAGAATCAGAATGGTGAGGTGTTTGCCGGGTACATTGGTACTAACTGCAGGAATGGACCGCCTATGAAGAAGATCTGGGTTCCGAAAAAGTGTCTGGAAAATCTTCCTGTGAATGTCTTCATGACACCTCACTTGAAGAAGACAAACCTCAGACCAAAGGCTTCATATGGTCCAAAGGCTTCATACAAACAGAGGACTCACCTGAGTCACACTAACGCAAATGTTTTGCAGGGAAACCATACTCAGGCATATGAATATGAGAGCGGTTCTTCGAATCGTCATGTTCATATGACCAAAAATTATTCTGCTTATTCCTATGAGTATTATTGTCCACCTGCTAGACTGTTTGCTAAGGCTTCAAAGCCAAAATTCTCAGATGCTGCACTTAGACTTATTGCTTCTAAGCCACCCTTGAAGATGTGGGTGGTTAAGAAAGCTTAACTCTCTTTTGCAGGGAAAGGTCTCCAGCAGAAAAACAAAATCTTCTGACGCTATTGCTGGGGACCTTAAAAATCTTGTGGGGCGCAAGATAAAATGCCCAAATGGCATCGTTATGTACCTCGTTCCTGAATCGCATGCTACTTTCCCTATTAGTTCTAATCTGGATCTAAGTTTTCATAACCCACTGGTTCGTCAAATGTTTATGCTTCACAATTCTCTTCGTGAAGCCTATCCCCCTAACTGCACTGTAGGGTACGACACCAGCGACCTCAAAGTCTTCAGAATGGATTATTGACAGTGGGTGTACAAATCACATGACTGGCAAAAGAAGCCTTCTTATGGACTCAACCTTACGTCCATCTGACAAGAGCCACATCACATTTGCTGACACTGGTAAAAGTAAGGTATTGGGTCTAGGTAGAGTTGCAATCTCAAAGGATCAACACATGGATAAAGTCATGCTTGTTGAATCCCTTGGCTTCAACTTAATGTCTGTCTCAATGCTTTGCGATTTGAACATGATCGTAATGTTTGGAAAATATCGTTGCCTTGACTAATGGAATCTGACAAGTCTCTGTGTTTGAAGGGTATCGGAAAGATGATTTGTACGTGGTAGATTTCTCAGCAGGACCAACACTTGCAGTATGTCTTCTAGCAAAAGCTTCAGAATGCTGGCTCTGGCATCGGAGGCTTGGGCATGCTGGCATGAGGAACCTCCACACCCTTGCGAGAAGAAGCATGTCATAGGCATCGAGGGCGTCAAGTTCAAGAAAGATCACTTATGCGGTGCCTGTGAAGCAGGAAAGATGACGAGGGCCAAAACATCTCGAAGACAATCATGACCAACACTCAACCCTTCGAACTGCTCCACATGGATCTTTTCGGTCCCCACTCACTTACTCAACTCTTACTACTACTGCTTGCTCTCTATGGCTTCTGTCATTGTTGATGATTATTCTAGATATACTTGGGTGCACATAATCCTTTACAAGACTGAAGTGCAGGATGTCTTCAGACGCTTCGCCAATCGAGCTATGAACAATTTGGCGCCAAGATAAAGCACATCAGAAGTGACAATGGCACTGAATTCAAGAACACTGGCCTTGATACATATCTTGATACCTTGGGCATCACACATGAATTCTCAGCTCCGTACACGCCACAGCAGAATGGCGTCGTCGAACGCAAGAACAGAACACTCATTGAGATGGCCAGAACAATGCTAGATGAATACAAGACTCCAAGAAAATTCTGGACTGAAGCCATTGACACTGCATGCCATACAATCAATCGTGTTTATCTTCACAAGCTTCTGAACAAGACATCTTATGAACTCCTAACTGGCAAGAAGCCAAATGTCAGTTACTTCAGAGTATTTGGCAGGTGCTGGATCAAGGACCCACACCACACCTCAAAGTTTGCACCAAAAGCACATGAGGGCTTTATGCTTGGATATGGAAAGGATTCGCACTCCTACAGAGTCTTCAATCTCTTTCATTACAAAGTGGTTGAAACAGTGGATGTGCGGTTCGATGAGACAAATGGTTCACAAAGAGAGCAACTGCCAAATGTGCTAGATGAATTCCAGCTAGTGAATCAATCAAGCTTATGGGAACTGGAGAGATTATACCTTCTGAAGCTCATCCTGAAGAAGAACTTATCATCTCAGCACCTGATCAACATGAAGACAATGCTCAGCCTGAAGACATTCCTCCCAACAACAACACAGATCAGCAAGAGCAAAGTCTTCGCCCTGTACATCCTCGTGTTGCCAATGAAGTGCAGATTGAAGAATAATTGACAGCATCAATGCACCTGGTCCACTCACTCGTTCAAGGGCAACTCAGCTAGCAAATTTCTGTGGGCACTTCGCATTCGTCTCAATTAGCAGAACCCAAGAAAGTTGAAGAAGCCTTCATGGAACCTGAATGGATTCAAGCTATGCAAGAAGAGCTTCAACAGTTTGAGCTGAATAATGTATGGGAACTGGTTAAGCGTCCTGATCCACGGAAGCACAATATATAGGCACCAAATGGATATACCGCAACAAGCAAGATGAGCATGGTCAAGTTGTCAGAAACAAAGCTCGTCTCGTTGCTCAAGGATATACTCAAGTGGAGGGCATTGACTTCGATGAAACATTTGCTCCCCTGGCTAGGCTTGAAGCCATACGCATTCTGCTGGCTTGTGCAAATCATCATAACATACTTCTATATCAAATGGATGTGAAAAGTGCCTTTCTCAATGGCAAGATTGAAGAAGAAGTGTATGTTGCACAACCGCCTGGCTTTGAAAATCCAAAACATCCTGACATGGTATACAAGCTCAACAAGGCACTGTATGGCCTCAAACAAGCCCCTAGGGCCTGGTATGACACACTCAAATACTTCCTGAAGAGCAAAGGCTTCATACCTGGTTCCCTGGATCCCACTCTTTTCACGAAGACATATGATGGTGAACTGTTTGTGTGCCAAATATATGTGGATGACATTATCTTCGGCTGCACCAATCAGAAGTACAGTGAAGAGTTTGGATATATGATGCAAGAGCAATATCAGATGTCCATGATGGGAGAGCTGAAGTTTCTTGGTCTTCAAATACGACAGCAACGCAACGGCATCTTCATATCTCAAGAGAAGTATCTCAAAGATTGCCTGAAGAAGTTCGGTATGCAAGACTGCAAAGGCTTCACACAACCAACAGCCAAACATCATCTGGGTCCCTGACGACAATGGTAAAGAGTTCGATCAAAAGGTATACCGCTCCATGATTGGTTCTTTACTCTATCTATGTGCATCTAGGCCAGATATTATGCTTAGTGTTTGCATGTGTGCTCGATTTCAAGCGGCACCAAAGGAGTCGCATCACTTAGCTGTGAAGCGAATTCTTCGATATTTGGCTCACACCCCAACTCTAGGATTATGGTATCCAAAGGGCTCAGAGTTTGATCTGGTTGGATTCTCGGATGCTGATTATGCTGGTGACAAGGTGATCGCAAGTCTACATCAGGCACATGTCACTTTCTGGGACGATCACTTGTATGTTGGTCTTCAAAGAAGCAGAACTGTGTATCTCTCTCCACTGCTGAATCTGAATACATTGCTGCTGGATCTTGCTGCGCTCAGCTTCTGTGGATGAAGCAAACACTCAAGGACTATGGCATTCATCTGAAGCAAGTGCCACTTTACTGCGACAACGAAAGCGCCATCAAGATTGCCAACAACCCAGTTCAGCACTCGAAGACAAAGCACATTGAAATTCGTCATCACTTTCTCAGAGATCATGTTGTGAAGGAAGACATTGATATCATACACGTCAACACTGAAGAGCAATTGGCAGATATCTTCACCAAGCCCTTGGATGAGAAGAGATTTTGCAAGTTACGGTGTGAGCTAAATATCTTGGAATCCTCAAATGTCCTGTGATCAGGCACACATCCTAACACTTATGCATATTGATGACTTAGATGTGCAACACAAAGTAAAGTATATCTTCAATCAATGAAGACATACATTCTAAGTGTGAATACATTAATGTGGAATTTGACTTCGGAGCGCCACGATAATTGTGCGCCGTGTTGCTGGGTCTAATACTTCCTATACGGTGCGTAACGCCACCACCAAACGTTCTATTTTGAAGTGTTTCACTCATGGCGTTACCTTGAATATCTTCACATTTGGTTTGGCTTCAATCTCAACATGTCTTCATGATTATCTTCACTATGTTGATTATATAATATATATATAGTGTTCTGTCCTCTACAGCATTCACTTATAGCTATGTTTTCTTGTTGAATCTTTTGAACTAAGTGAATGTGATCGGACCCTAACCTCTCTATGCTTTCTATCTCAAACTCTATCTCTCCAAGTCATATGCATTCTATTGAAACTGTCGAATGTCTTCACTGCGTCCTTGTCAGCAGAAGATATAGAGACAACCATAAAGTCCGTTTTCAATGCTCATTCCTCCACATAAAATCCGGAGAAGCAGGAACGACCGCCCGACAATCAGGCGTGCGTGGGACGTGGAACAAACCCCAAACTTCCTAAACTGGCCACGCGTTCCTCAAATGCGAAACGCCAGGGGCACCTGTGTAATAGCACAGTGCCGCCCCTGAGCCTATAAATTCACACTTACCGCGGTCATTATCTCCTTCTTCCACCCTCGCACGAACCCTAGCGCCACCGCTAGCACTCGACGACGCCGGAGACGAAGCGCTTCGCTGCCGCAACCTCTCCAACGCCGTCCTCACGCCGACCGCGGACATCGTCCTCTCCGCCGTCGCCGTAGGTGTTTTCCGTCGCCAAGTTAGGGCACGGAGGACTGAACTGCTCGGCATCAACTCCCCTTCCGTCTAGCAGTTCCAGTGTGGTAAATTAAAACTTCTTTTTACAGCCCCTTTTGACTATTGGTTCTGTCACTTTCTACCATAAGAAGTTTATCTTCACACAAGTTAGATCTCTCAATCTGCATCTCATAACATGCCTAGTATATTCACTTGTGCTTCATAAGTAGTTAGATTCCTCACTTGTACTGATCTGTGGGTTCGTACAAATCTGGAACCAACTTCTTATCTATGAGTGAATGTCTTCGCACGATGAGGTCAATGTCTTCTAAACTGATTAATCTTCAAAACCTTCTGAGAATGCATATGACCTCTTCCCCTTCCCTCGCACCTTAATGCTGTCACAGGTACATGTCCGTGGGAGAATCCTTCGGTTCTCATAGTCTGCATTCATTTGCAGAATTCCTACAGCATCACATAAACTCTCCTGAAGCCAGTTCCTGTTGGTCCAGAAAAAGAAAGCCTTTGAAGCCTTTGAAAGTTTTGAAGCCTTTCAAGTTAAAGTTTATGGCTTCAGAAGCAGCAGCAAGGAAGGGGGGCAGACAGAGACGTGAGGGAACTTCCAAAGATCTGCCTGAAGACTTGGCAGAAATGTACAAAACAGATCCAGAAGAGAGCTATGGGCAGCGCAAGACCCGAATCCAATGGATTCGACGCTATTGGGCAGAACAGTGGTTCAAATACCGCTTCGTCACTCAGGAGTATGCTGAGAAATGTGCCATCAAGAAGCCCATGGGGGGACATCCTTTACAAGAATCTCATACCCAGGACCAGAGATGAAGCCATTGCTCAAGGCTTCTACCCATGCATGGTCCGAGGACCACAGCCTGATGATGCGCATCCGTCGTCACTCCTCTGGTGTCGTGACGACAATCTCTTCAAGCGCAACTTTCAGTTTGCCCAACAGTCAGCGAAGCTGAAAAGAAGAAATTTGGGTTAGACTTCAACCCTGGTCCCTCCGCACCAAGGGCAGATGGCACACGCGACGCGGAACCCAATGTCATCGGTCCGTTTGCCAATCTTGAGGGCCTGATCACCCACATCTTAGTCCAAGGGACTGCCGTGAATGACCCTCCAGCTGACTCTGAGTCTGATGAAGCCCTGCTGTGCCGAAGCCAAAGCAGTCAAAGAAAAAAAGCTTCAAAGCCGGCCCCTTCAAATCTCAAGGGCGAAGCCATTGAAAACTGCACCTCCTGAAGTCAGTGTGCAGTCTGAAGACGTATCCCGCGTCTCCAAGCCCCAGAAGGAAAAGGAGCCCCAGCACACACCGGCAAAGAGCTCACTGCTGCTGCCATTCTGCGCAGCGAAGCCATTGATCTATCAAGCGATGAAGATCTTGGAGATGACGCTCTAGAGCAGCTCATCAAAGCAAGAAGAAGCTGAAATCTTCAACAATTTGCCTCTCTTTGATGTCGCCATCATCCACAACTTCATCGAGAATGGTTTGCCTACACCAGACATCAGCTTCGAAGATCTGCAGCTGCCCGTTGGCCTCAGCGTCGCCTTCCAAGGCGCAATTGCTTCAGAACTTGCCATTGCCAGCGCATTGTAGTTGAAACTGAAGCAGAAAATTGATCATGAAAAGGCTCAGTTCAAGAAGCACATGGCCAGGCTCAGCGTGCAGGAAGTGAAGAGCTTCAAAACCATGTTGCATGAGCTCAAGGAAAATTTCTCTGAAGAAGCGTGCTGAAGCTCAGGGCTCGCGTGAGCGGATGAAGTCTCTGGCAGAACGATGTGTGCAGGCCTACAATGAGGCCGAGAAGCGCAAGGCACTTGGGCGTCCTGGCATCGACCCCAAGATGGCCGCGAAGAAGAAGAAGCAGCCTGCTGTGAATGAACCAGAGGCACCAAGACAAGAAGCTATTCCGATTGTCTTCCCAACCGCCACGACTGGCTCGAAGCCAAAGAGCCGGTCAACCGCTTCAGAGCTTAAGAAGACACGGAATGCAGAGGCTGAAGCTAGGAAGAGGAAACACTCTGAAGCCTCTCCTTCTGACCCCACCAAGAAGAAGCGCAAGATCAAGAAAGCTCGGGCTGCTCCCACAGAGCCCTTGATGGTTGAACCCCTCTCTGTCATTCACCCCAACGCAGAACGTCAGCTGACAGTTCATGAGCCTGCTCCCACAGAGGCTCCCTGAAGCTGAAGACATTTCCAGCAGCCGACCCCATCGCTGCTGAAGACATTGGTCACAAGACAATGTACAAGATGATGCAGCCCTTCCTCAGCTTGAAACAAGCGAACTCATCATTGGTCGTCCTCTGACGCCAATGGCACAAGATGAGTCATGGGCGGATCGCCCTCAGGAGGAAGAAGACTTTGAGGCCCAGCCCACTCCACCCCACAAGCGTCGTCTGCGTTCCGTAGGCTTCGCAAAGGTCCAAGGCCTCAAGTCCATACTGAAGAAATTCCGGCTGCATCAGCCGAAGACAATGAAGAAGCACCACCAGAACCCACTCCCCCGCTCCATCAAGATGCAGTTCTCCAGGAGAACGTGCCTGAGGTTGTCCCTCCAACTACACAAGCGGAGGAAGAAAATGTTGAGGCTGCCACCACAAACACTGAAGCCAATGTGGAGCCCGCCCCACCAAATGCTTCAGCAGACAGCGAAGCTACTGAGCCAGACACTTCTGTTCCTGAGTCTGCTGCAGGTCCTCAATTTGATTATCATGTTGAGCACAGGCCTCATGTCCAGAAGCCAGTCCCAAGGCTTCCAAGGTTCCCCAGGTCCTGCATCAGCACCTGGCTCCTTCAACATCAATGGCTTCAGGGCAGACAACACGTTCTTCAATAGCTCCAGGAACCCCTACTCAAGGGAAAGGATATCATCTGATCGGTTCTGGAGCTATCCCCAGCGAAGCTATTACTCTTGCATTCTTTACAACCAAGGTCGCATCTTCCCACACAAGCGCCTTGACGTTGAAGCTATAGCCGGTCTGCCCTGTCTAGAGGAAGCGTTGGATTGCTTCAAGCAAGTGGGCCTGCTGCAGTTTGTTACTGCTAAAGAGCATTGGAATGAAGAGCCGCTGCTACAATTCTATGCCACACTTCACATCAAAGGGTACAGTAGAGATCCGAAGACTTGGGTCCTAGAGTGGATGACTGCAAACGTTCATCATGAAGCCAATGCATTTGACATCATTGAGCTCACTGGCTTGCCCACTCCTGGCGATCTCTTCGAGCAAGGCTGTCAGCTGCATGCTAAAGCCATTGAGAGCATCTTTCAGCGGCCAGAACCTGATATGAGTCAAATGCTCAGCATGATGAAGCCATTGCCCCAAGATGCCGTGTATCCCACAGAGTTCTTCGTTGAAGACCTTGAGTACCTGCCCAGAACCATCTATCACATCATCAGGCGAACTCTCTGGCCTATCAAAGGGCACTCTCCAAATGCCAAGCTTCAGGGTGCAATGAAGACTTTGGTCTTCTATATACTTCATGGCAAATGCTTCAATGCACAGGACTTCTTCATACGCCAACTTGTTGCATCAGGCATTGATCTGTTTGGTTTGAAGTTCTACGCCCCTTGGGTCATGCGGCTGATCAAGCTACACTCCGCCATCTCGTATCAGCCCTCAGCCCGCAACCATCGGATCTTCTTGCCTGACGTGGACATGTCTACTGAAGCAATATATTCTGAGCCTGCCAAGCAACCTCTAAGTCTTCAGAATGCAGACCATCAGAGTTTTACTCAGAACGTTGAAGGCATTGAATCAGTTTCTTGGGTGTATCCTTTGGCTGGCACTACACGTGCACCACACCCTGCTTCCACTGAAGCCACTGATAGTGCCACTGCTCCAAGACCCAAGAAGCGCACTCGTGTTCTCAATGACCGAGAGCTTCTCGTGGCTCTACATCAGAAACAGGATAGGCATCATGACTGGCTGAAGCATCAGATGAAAAGCCTCTTGGTGGATGTTAATCGCACTCGAAATCTTGCCACCAAGAATGCTTTCGTTGCCCATGAAACCTGTCGCCGCACATGGAAAGGGCTCACGATGATGTGTTCTGAAGCTGATCTTCAAGAGGATGGCTTCTCTGAGAGATTCAAGTTTGACTCCACACCTCCTCGAAGGGCTGTGCTGCTAGGAACTCCATCCCTTGAAGACTCTGAGTTCTCTTCATCTGCTGCCACAGTGACTGCCAAAATTATTGAGGAAGAAGACGATGCTACTTCACCGCCACCTCCTTCAGCACCTCCAAGCTCTTCTGCACCGCCAAACAACACCAACAACCCTGCTACTTCACCTACTCCTCATGGGAATGAGTAGAGGCTCTATGTCTTCAAACCTTTTTGGTCATTACTGACAAAAGGGGGAGAAGCATATGAGATTGATAGTCTTCAAGCGGGTCCATATGGGCGGGTGCTTTATATTTTGCTTCGTGCTTACAACTCTCGTTTTTGCTACATTTGGTTCTTATGAGTTGTAACACTTAAACTAGATGGTCGTCTGCTACTTATTTGCCACCTTGTTTTGCGAAGATAAATTCCGCATGTGCGATGATAAATTCCGCACTTATCTCATTCTGCAGACGTCCATTTTCCATTATGCATGTCATTGTCTTCATATACTTTCACATGCATAGTGGATTGTCATCATAAGTTGAAGTGGATCTCCACAAGTACAACCTGCCATGTGCATTTGCATTCCAAAAGCAAATTAACTTATATGCACATCTTCAGGGGGAGCCCTTGCAACTTATGAAGACAATTCCTTATCCTTTACAATTTCACAGATTATATTCCCCGTTGAAAACTTCAACTAGTTTGTCATCAATCACCAAAAAGGGGGAGATTGTAAGTGCATCTAGTGCCACCCCTAGTTGGTTTTGGAGTATTGACGACAAACCTAGTTGAGGGACTAATGTGTTTGTGAGAATTGCAGGATAACACAGGTAGAAGTCCCTCATTGATTCGGTTTTACTACCAGAGATGACCCCTAAAACTGTATGAAGACATTGAAGTCAAAGGTGGTATATGAAGATATTCACATTGAAGACTATGACAAGAGAAGACACTATATGAAGCCTATGGAGCTCGAAGACTTAGATCTTTCGTAGTTCTTTTTCTTTTGTGTTGAGTCATAGGAACCACCGTACTGTTAAGTGGGGTCCAAGAGAACCAGTCAGAATGACTAAAGTGATGCCTAAACCAAAAACCTATGTCTTCGAGTGAAGACTATGAGAGTGAATCTTGTCCAGAGTCGGACAAGTCAGCTTTGCTTGTAGCCCAAGTAAAGTTGCCGTGTGAGTTTGAAATTTGACCGTTGGGACACGTGTCAGTTCCTTAGTGACCCAGGGTCATTTCGGACAAATTAGGTCGGGTTGCCAAGTGGCTATAAATAGCCCACCCCCTTCAACCATAAACGGTTGGCTGCTCAGATTGAAAGCACGGCTTTTGTCGTTTGAGAGCAACCCACCTCGAAGCCTTTGAGAGAGAATTCCTTGCGAGGATAAAAGCCCTAACCACCAGAGCCAAAGAGAATTGGGCATCACTTAAGTCTTCTTGTCTGTGTGATCTGAAGACTTATTACACTTGAGGACTGTGCATCCTCCAGCCGGTTAGGCGTCGCGTTCTGAGCATCCAAGAGACATTGTGGATTGCCAGTGAACAAAGTCTGTGAAGGTTTGGGAGTCTACCTTGAAGACTTACCAGAGTGATTAGGCGAGGTCTATGTGACCTTAGCTCAAGGAGAATACGGTGAGGACTGGGTGTCCTGAGCTGCGTGTTCAGGACTGGGTGTCCGGGACTGTGTGTCCTAAGGTTTAAATACCTAGCCACTCCAACCAGACGTACAGTTGTGAAAGTGCGTTATATCGACTAGAGGGGGGGTGAATAGGCGATTTTTATGAGAGTCTTCAAAACGTGAGAGTTATGAAGACAAACAGCGAAGATTATGCCTATTACTATGCAGCGGAAGTTAGATTACACTAGGCCAGCCATGGTCATGTATTCAATAGAGTGAAAGCACAATGACAAATAGCTTCAGTGTAATAAGGATCAGGTAGGAAGAAGTTATGAAGCCAAACAGATCATACATTCACGTTGTGAAGACAAAAGATAAAGCAAGCATGCAATGGCTTCACAATGAGTAATAGTAAGAAAAGGAAGTGAAGATGAAACCAGTGACTTGTTGAAGACAATGATATGTTGGACCAGTTCCAGTTGCTGTGACAACTGTACATCTGGTTGGAGCGGCTAGGTATTTAAACCTTAGGACACACAGTCCCGGACACCCAGTCCTGAACACACAGTTCAGGACACCAAGTCCTCACTGTATTCTCCTTGAGCTAAGGTCACTTAGTCCTCGCCCAATCACTCTGGTAAGTCTTCAAGGTAGACTCCCAAACCTTCACAAACTTCGTTCACTGGCAATCCACAATGTCTCTTGGATGCTCTGAACGCGATGCCTAACCGTCTGGAGGATTCATAGTCCTCAAGTGTAATAAGTCTTCAGATCACACAGACAAGAAGACTTAAGTGATGCCCAATTTACTCTGGCTCTGGGTGGTTAGGGCTTTTCTCCTCACTAGGAATTTTCTCTCAAAGGCTTCGAGGTGGGTTGCTCTCAAACGACAAAAGCCGTGCACTGAAATCTGAGCAGCCTACCGTTTATGGTTGTGGGGGTGGGCTATTTATAGCCACTTGGCAACCCGACCTGATTTGTCCGAAATGACTCTGGGTCACTAAGGAACTGACACGTGTCTCAACGGTCAGATTTCAAACTCTCATGGCAACTTTACTTGGGCTACAAGCAAAGCTGACTTGTCCGGCTCTGGACAAGACTCGCTCTCATTGTCTTCGCTCGAAGACATAGGTTTTTGATTTAGGCATCACTTCAGTCATTCTGACTGGTTCTCCTGGACCCCACTTAATAGTACAGTGGTTTCTATGACTCAACACAAAAGAAAAAGAACTACGAAAGATCTAAGTCTTCGAGCTCCATAAGCTTCATAACGTGTCTTCTTTTGTCATAGTCTTCAATGTGAATATCTTCATATACCACCTTTGTCTTCAATGTCTTCATACATTTTTAGGGGTTATCTCTGGTAGTAAAACCGAATCAATGAGGGACTTCTACCTGTGTTTTCCTGCAATTCTCACAAACACATTAGTCCCTCAGCTAGGTTTGTCGTCAATACTCCAAAACCAACTAGGGGTGGCACTAGATGCACTTACAATCTCCCCCTTTTTGGTGATTGATGACAAACTAGTTGAAGTTTTCAACGGGGAATATAATGTGTGAAGTTTGTAAAGGATAGGGAATTGTCTTCATAAGTTGCAAGGGCTCCCCTGAAGATGTGCATATAAGTTAATTTGCTTTTGGAATGCAAATGCACATGGCAGGTTGTACTTGTGGAGATCCACTTCAGCTTATGATGACAATCCACTATGCATGTGAAAGTATATGAAGATAATGACATGCATAATGGAAAATGGACGTCTGCAGAATGAGATAAGTGCGGAATTTATCGTCACACATGCGGAATTTATCTTCGCAAACAGAGTGGCAAACGAGTAGCAGACGACCATCGAGTCTTAGTGTTACAACTCAAAGAACCGAATGTAGCAAAAACGAGAATTCTAAGCACGAAGCAAAATGTAGCAAAAAATATAGCACCTGCCCATATGGACCCGCTTGAAGACTATCAACCCATATGCTTCTCTCCCCCTTTTGTCAGCAAGGACTAAAAAGGTTTGAAGACATAGGGTATCTACTCGTTTCCAGGAGCAGCAGGGTCGTTGGAGGTGTTTGGCGGTGCAGACGAGCTTGGAGGTGCTGAAGCAGGTGGCGGTGATGTAGCATCGTCGTCTTCATCAATGATCCTTGCAGTAACTGTGGCAGCAGATGAAGAAAACTCAGAGTCTTCAAGTGATGGTGTGTTGCGCATCACAACCCTTCTGGGGGGTGTGGTGTCAAACTTGAAGCGCTCAGTGAAGCCATCCTCTTCAAGTTCAGCTTCAGTACATATCATTGAGAGCCCTTTCCATGTACGACGGCAGGTTTCATGTGTAACGAAGGCATTCTTGGTGGCAAGGTTTCGAAGACGATTGACATCCACCAAGAGGCTTTTCATCTGACGCTTTAGCCAGTCGTGATGCCTATCTTGTTTTTGGTGAAGGGCCACAAGAAGCTCTCGGTCAGTGAGGGCACGAGTGCGCTTCTTGGGTCTTTGAGCATTTGTGCTGTCTGTGGCTTCAGTAGATGCTGGGTGTGGCGCACGTGTAGTGCCAGCCAACGGATACACCCTAGATATGGCTTCAACACCTTCAACGTTCTGCGTGAAGCTCTGGTGTTCTGCATTCTGAAGACTTATCGGTTGCTTGGCAGGTTCAGGATATATGGCTTCAGCAGAGGTATCCACATCTGGCAGGAAGATCCGATGGTTTCGGGCTGAGGGCTGATACGAGATCGTAGAGTGCAGTTTGATCAGCCTCATCACCCAAGGAGCATAGAACTTCAAACCAAATAATTCCGAGCCTGACGTTGCAAGTTGGCATATGAAGAGATCCTGTGCGTTGAAGCATTTGCCATGCAGGATATAGAATAGGAGAGTCTTCATTGCACCCTCAATCTTGGCATGTGGAGAGTGTCCCTTAATGGGCCAGAGAGTCCGCTGGATGATGTGATATATGGTCCTGGGCAGGTACTCAAGGTCTTCAATGAAGAACTCAGTTGGATAGGGTGCATCCTGAGGCAATGGCTTCATCATTGCGAGCATCTGACTCATATTTGGTTCAGGCCTCTGGAATATGCTCTCAATAGCTTCAGAATGTAGTTGACAGCCTTCCTCGAAGAATTCGCCAGGAGTGGGCAGGCCGGTGAGCTCAATGATATCAAATGCATTGGCTTCATGATGGACATTGCCGGTCATCCACTCCAGGACCCAAGTCTTCGAATCTCTGTTGTATCCTTTTATATGGAGGGTGGCATAGAACTGAAGCAGAAGCTCTTCATTCCAGTGCTCTTCATCAGTCACAAACGGCACCAGACCCACTTGCCTAAAGCAATCCAAAGCTTCCTCAAGACAGGGCAGACCAGCAATGGCTTCAACCTCAAGGCGCTTGTGTGGGAAGATGCGACCTTGGTTGTAAAGAATGCAAGAGTAATAGCTTCGCTGGGGATAGCTCCAGAACCTATCTGATATAATCCTTTCCCTTGAATAGGGGTTCTTGGAGCTGTTGAAAAATGTATTGTCTGCCTTGAAGCTATTTATGTCAAAGGAGCCAGGTGCTGATGCAGGACCTGGGAACCTTGGAAGCCTTGGGATTGGCTTCTGGACATGAGGCATGTGCTCAACATGATAGTTGAATTGGGGACCGGCAGCAGACTCAGGAACAGAAGTGGCGGGATCAGTGGCTTCGCTGTCTTCTGAAGCTTTTGCTGGGGAGGGCTCCACATTAGCTTCATTGTTGGTTGTGGCAGCCTCAAGATTTTCATCCTCCACTTGACTAGCTGGAGGGTCGGTCACAGGCACGTTCTCCTGGAGAACTGCTTCTTGGTGGAGCAGGGGAGTGGGATCTTGTGGTACTTCTTATTCTGCGGCTGATGCAGCCGGAATGTCTTCAGCAGAGACTTGAGGCCTTGGACCTTTGCGAAGCCTGCGTAACGCAGACGACGCTTGTGGGGTTGGAGTGGGCTGGGCCTCAAAGTCTTCTTCCTCCTGAGGGCGATCCGCCCATGACTCATCTTGTGCCATTGGTGTCAGAGGACGACCAATGCTAATGAGTTCGCTTGTTTCAAGCTGAGGAAGGGCTGCATCATCTTGTACATTGTCCTTGTGACCAATGTCTTCAGCAGCGATGGGGTCGGCTGCTGGAATGTCTTCAGCTTGAGGAGCCTCTGTGGGAGCAGGCTCATGAACTGTCAGCTGACGTTCTGCGTCAGGATGAACCATAGAAATGGGTTCAACCATCAAGGGCTCTGTGGGAGCAGCCCGAGCTTTCTTGATCTTACGCTTCTTCTTGGTGGGGTCAGAAGGAGAGGCTTCAGAGTGTTTCCTCTTCCTAACTTCAGCCTCTGCATTCCGTGTCTTCTTAAGCTCTGAAGCGGTTGACCGGCTCTTTGGCTTCGAGCCAGTCAGTCTCGGTTGGGAAGACAATCGGAATTGCTTCTTGTCTTGGTGCCTCTGGTTCATTCACAGCAGGCTTCTTCTTCTTCTTCGTGGCCATCTTGGGTCGATGCCGGGACGTCCAAGTGCCTTGCGCTTCTCGGCCTCATTGTAGGCCTGGACACATCGTTCTGCCAGAGACTTCATCCGCTCACGCGAGCCCTGAGCTTCAGCACGCTTCTTCAGAAAATTTTCCTTGAGCTCATGCAACATGGTTTTGAAGCTCTTCACTTCTTGCACGCTGAGCCTGGCCATGTGCTTCTTGAACTGAGCCTTTTCATGATCAATTTTTTGTTTCAGCTCAACAATGCGCTGAGCAATGGCCAGTTCTGAAGCAATTGCGCCTTGGAAGGCGACGCCGAGGCCAACGGGCAGCTGCAGATCTTCGAAGCTGATGTCTGGTGAGGCAAACCACTCGTCAATGAAGTTGTGGATGATGGTGACATCAAAGAGAGGCAGATCATTGAAGATTTCTGCTTCTTCTTTGCTCTTGATGAGTTGCTCAAGAGCGTCATCTGCAAGATCTTCATCACTTGACAGATCAATGTCGTCGTTGCGCAGAATGGCAGCAGCTGTTAGCTCTTTGCCAGTGTGAGATAGAGGCATCTTGGCCTTCTGGGGCTTGGAGACGCGTGAGACGTCTTCAGACTGCACACTGACTTCAGGAGGTGCAGTTGC
The DNA here is from genome assembly GCF_003073215.2 of Triticum urartu. NCBI lineage: Eukaryota > Viridiplantae > Streptophyta > Magnoliopsida > Poales > Poaceae > Triticum > Triticum urartu. The sequence continues at coordinate 179,815,924 of NC_053022.1, read as the reverse complement.
CAATGGCTTCGCCCTTGAGATTTTTGGTGAAGGGGCCGGCTTTGAAGCTTTTGGCTTCTTCAGCTGCTTTGGTTTCGGCACTGCAGGCGCGTCATCAGACTCAGTGTCAGCTGCAGGCTCATTTACTGCAGTCCTTTGAACCAAGATGTAGGTGATGAGGCCTTCAAGGTTGGCGAAAGGACCGATGACATTGGGTTCCGCGTCGCGTGTGCCATCTGCCCTTGGTGCGGAGGGACCAGGGTTGAAGTCTAACCCAAAAGTCTTCTTGTTCTGCTTCGCTGAGTTCTGAGCAAACTGGAAGTTGCGCTTGAACAGATTGTCGTCACGACACCATAGCAGTGACGATGGATGCGCATCATCAGGCTGTGGTCCACGGACCATGCATGGATAGAAGCCTTGAGCAATGGCTTCATCTCTGGACCTGGGTAGAAGATTCTTGTAAAGGATGTCCCCCCATGGTCTCTTGATGGCATTTTTCTCAGCATACTCCTGGGTCACAAATCTGTATTTGAACCATTGTTCTGCCCAATATCTTCGAATCCATTAGATTCGGGTCTTGCGCTGACTGTAATCCTCTTCAGGATCTGTCTTGTACATTTCTGAGAGTTCATCTGGCAGATCTCTGGAGGTCTCACCACGATGCTTTCTGCCACCCTTCCTTACTGCTGCTTCTGAAGCCATAAACTTTAACTTGAAAGGCTTCAAAACTTTCAAAGGCTTCAAAGGCTTTCTTTTTCTGGACCAACAGGAACTGGCTTCAGGAGAGTTTATGTGATGCTGTAGGAATTCTGCAAATGAATGCAGACTATGAGAACCGAAGGATTCTCCCACGGACATGTACCTGTGACAGCATTAAGGTGCGAGGGAAGGGGAAGAGGTCATATGCATTCTCAGAAGGTTTTGAAGATTAATCAGTTTAGAAGACATTGACCCCATCGTGCGAAGACATTCACTCATAGATAAGAAGTTGGTTCCAGATTTGTACGAACCCACAGATCAGTACAAGTGAGGAATCTAACTACTTTATGAAGCACAAGTGAATATACTAGGCATGTTATGAGATGCAGATTGAGAGATCTAACTTGTGTGAAGACAAACTTCTTATGGTAGAAAGTGACAGAACCATAAGATCAGAAGGGGCTGTAAAAAGAAGTTTTATTTACCACACTTAGAACTGCTAGACGGAAGTGGGAGTTGATGCCGAGCAGTTCAGTCCTCCGTGCCCTAACTTGGCGACGGAAAAACACCTACGGCGGCGGCGGAGAGGACGATGTCCACGGTCGGCGTGAGGACGGCGTTGGAGAGGTTGCGGCAGCGAAGCGCTTCGTCTCCGGCGTCGTCGAGTGCTAGCGGTGGCGCTAGGGTTCGTGAGAGGGTGGAAGAAGGAGATAATGACCGCGGTAAGTGTGAATTTATAGGCTCAGGGGCGGCACTGTGCTATTACACAGGTGCCCCTGGCGGTTCGCATCTGAGGAACGCGTGGCCAGTTAGCGGAAGTTTGGGGTTTGTTCCACGTCCCACGTGCACCTAAATTGTCGGGCGGTCGTTCCTGCTTCTCCGGATTTTATGTGGAGGAATGAGCATTGAAAACGGACTTTATGGTTGTCTCTGTATCTTCTGCTGACAAGGACGCAGTGAAGACATTCGACAGTTTCAATAGAATGCATATGACTTGGAGAGATAGAATTTGAGATAGAAAGCATAGAGAGATTAGGGTCCGATCACATTCACTTAGTTCAAAAGATTCAACCAAGAATACATAGCTATAAGTGAATGCTGTAGAGGACAGAACACTAGTATATATATATATATCTATAATCAACATAGTGAAGATAATCATGAAGACATGTTGAGTTCGAAGCCAAACCAAATGTGAAGATATTTCAAGGTAACGCCATCAGTGAAACACTTAAAAATTGAACGTTTGGTGGTGGCGTTACCCACCGTATAGGAAGTATTAGACCCAGACACGGCGCACAATTATCGTGGCGCTCCGAAGTCAAATTCCACATTAGTGTATTCACACTTAGAATGTATGTCTTCATTGATTGAAGATATACTCTACTTCGTGTGTTGCACATCTAAGTCATCATATGCATAAGTGTTAGGATGTGTGCCTGATCACAGGACATTTGAGGATTCCAGGATATTTAGCTCACACCATAACTTGCAAAACCTCTTCTCATCCAAGGGCTTGGTGAAGATATCTGCCAATTGTTCTTCAGTGTTGACGTGTATGATATCAATGTCTTCCTTCACAACATGATCTTTGAGAAAGTGATGACGAATTTCAATGTGCTTTGTCTTCGAGTGCTGAACTGGGTTGTTGGCAATCTTGATGGCGCTTTCGTTATCGCAGTAAAGTGGCACTTGCTTCAGATGAATGCCATAGTCCTTGAGTGTTTGCTTCATCCATAGAAGCTGAGCGCAGCAAGATCCAGCAGCAATGTATTCAGATTCAGCAGTGGAGAGAGATACACAATTCTGCTTCTTTGAAGACCAACATACAAGTGATCATCCCAGAAAGTGACATGTGCCTGATGTGGACTTGCGATCAACTTTGTCACCAGCATAATCAGCATCCGAAAATCCAACCAAATCAAACTCTTTGGATACCATAATCCTAGAGTTGGGGTGTGAGCCAAATATCGAAGAATTCGCTTCACAGCTAAGTGATGCGACTCCTTTGGTGCCTCTTGAAATCGAGCACACATGCAAACACTAAGCATAATATCTGGCCTAGATGCACATAGATAAAGTAAAGAACCAATCATGGAGCGGTATACCTTTTGATCGAACTCTTTACCATTGTCGTCAGGACCCAGATGATGTTTGGCTGTTGTTGTGAAGCCTTTGCAGTCTTGCATACCGAACGTCTTCAGGCAATCTTTGAGATACTTCTCTTGAGATATGAAGATGCCATTGCGCTGTTGCCGTATTTGAAGACCAAGGAAGAACTTTAGCTCCCCCATCATGGACATCTGATATTGCTCTTGCATCATATATCCAAACTCTTCACTATACTTCTGATTGGTGCAGCCGAAGATAATGTCATCCACATATATTTGGCACACAAACAATTCACCATCATATGTCTTCGTGAAAAGAGTGGGGTCTAGGGAACCAGGTGTGAATCCTTTGCTCTTTAGAAAGTATTTGAGTGTGTCATACCAGGCTCGAGGGGCTTGTTTGAGGCCATACAGTGCCTTGTTGAGCTTGTATACCATGTCAGGATGTTTTGGATCTTCAAAGCCAGGCGGTTGTGCAACATACACTTCTTCTTCAATCTTGCCATTGAGAAAGGCACTCTTCACATCCATTTGATATAGAAGTATGTTATGATGATTTGCATAGGCTAGCAGTATGCGTATGGCTTCAAGTCTAGCCACAGGAGCAAATGTTTCATCGAAGTCAATGCCTTCCACTTGAGTATATCCTTGAGCAACGAGACGAGCTTTGTTTCTGACAACTTAACCATGCTCATCTTGCTTGTTGCGGTATATCCATTTGGTGCCTATTATATTGTGCTTCCGTGGATCAGGACGCTTAACCAGTTCCCATACATTATTCAGCTCAAACTGTTGAAGCTCTTCTTGCATAGCTTGAATCCATTCAGGTTCCATGAAGGCTTCTTCAACTTTCTTGGGTTCTGCTATTGAGATGAATGCGAAGTGCCCACAGAAATTTGCTAGCTGAGTTGCCCTTGAACGAGTGAGTGGACCAGGTGCATTGATGCTATCAATTATTCTTTCAATCTACACTTCATTGGCAACGCGAGGATGTACAAGGCGAAGACTTTGCTCTTGATGTTCATTGTCGTTGTTGGAAGGAATGTCTTCAGGCTGAGCATTGTCTTCATGTTGATCAGGTACTGAGATGATAAGTTCTTCAGGATGAGCTTCAGAAGGTATAATTTCTCCAGTTCCCATTAGCTTGATTGATTCATTAGCTGGAATTTCATCTAGCACATTTGGCAGTTGCTCTCTTTGTGAGCCATTTGTCTCATCGAACCGCACATCCACTGTTTCAACCACTTTGTAATGAAAAAGATTGAAGACTCTGTAGGAGTGCGAATCCTTTCCATATCCAAGCATAAAGCCCTCATGTGCTTTTGGTGCAAACTTTGAGGTGTGGTGTGGGTCCTTGATCCAGCACCTTGCTCCAAATACTCTGAAGTAACTGACATTTGGCTTCTTGCCAGTTAGGAGTTCATAAGATGTCTTTGTCAGAAGCTTGTGAAGATAAACACGATTGATTGTATGGCATGCAGTGTCAATGGCTTCAGTCCAGAATTTTCTTGGAGTCTTGTATTCATCTAGCATCGTTCTGGCCATCTCAATTAGTGTTCTGTTCTTGCGTTCAACGACGCCATTCTACTGTGGCGTGTACGGGGCTGAGAATTCATGTGTGATGCCCAAGGTATCAAGATATGTATCAAGGCCAGTGTTCTTGAATTCAGTGCCATTGTCACTTCTGATGTGCTTTATCTTAGCGCCATAATTGTTCATAGCTCGATTGGCGAAGCGTCTGAAGACATCCTGCACTTCAGTCTTGTAAAGGATTATGTGCACCCAAGTATATCTAGAATAATCATCAACAATAACGAAGCCATAGAGGCAAGCAGTAGTAGTAAGAGTTGAGTAATGAGTGGGACCGAAAAGATCCATGTGAAGCAGTTCGAAGGGTCGAGTTGTGGTCATGATTGTCTTCGAAGGATGTTTTGCCCTTGTCATCTTCCCTGCTTCACAGGCACCGCATAAGTGATCTTTCTTGAACTTGACGCCCTCGATGCCTATGACATGCTTCTTCTTCGCAAGGGTGTGGAGGTTTCTCATGCCAGCATGCCCAAGCCTCCGATGCCAAAGCCAGCATTCTGAAGCCTTTGCTAGAAGACATACTGCAAGTTGTGGCCCTGCTGAGAAATCTACCACATACAAATCACCTTTCCGATACCCTTCAAACACTAGAGACTTGTCAGATTCCATTAGTACCAGGCAACGATATTTTCCAAACATTACGATCATATTCAAATCGCAAAGCATTGAGGCAGACATTAAGTTGAAGCCAAGGGATTCAACAAGCATGACTTTATCCATGTGTTGATCCTTTGAGATTGCAACTCTACCTAGACCCAATACCTTACTTTTACCAGTGTCAGCAAATGTGATGTGGCTCTTGTCGGATGGACGTAATGTTGAGTCCATAAGAAGGCTTCTTTTGCCAGTCATGTGATTTGTACACCCACTGTCAATAATCCATTCTGAAGACTTTGAGGTCGCTGGTGTCGTACCCTACAGTGCAGTTAGGGGGATAGGCTTCACGAAGAGAATTGTGAAGCATAAACATTTGACGAACCAGTGGGTTATGAAAACTTAGATCCAGATTAGAACTAATAGGGAAAGTAGCATGCGATTCAGGAACGAGGTACATAACGATGCCATTTGGGCATTTTATCTTGCGCCCCACAAGATTTTTAAGGTCCCCAGCAATAGCGTCAGAAGATTTTGTTTTTCTGCTGGAGACCTTTCCCTGCAAAAGAGAGTTAAGCTTTCTTAACCACCCACATCTTCAAGGGTGGCTTAGAAGCAATAAGTCTAAGTGCAGCATCTGAGAATTTTGGCTTTGAAGCCTTAGCAAACAGTCTAGCAGGTGGACAATAATACTCATAGGAATAGGCAGAATAATTTTTGGTCATATGAACATGACGATTCGAAGAACCGCTCTCATATTCATATGCCTGAGTAT